>NC_089506.1:29061296-29156296 GCF_036850995.1 Saccopteryx leptura | reverse complement strand
GATCTTCTTTAAATGCCTAGGCAGATACTTCCCAGAACCAGATGTGTCCCTTTCCTTACACCTCCCGGGGCTTAGATGACAGTTCGAACCCTGTGACTAATGAAATTAAGAATTGAGGCTCGCTGTGGACTAGCTCATGTAGGCAGTGGCCAGATGGGGGTGGTAAAAATGTAAAGAATTGTGAGTTCTGACATGTTTGGTTTGTACTAGGAGCTGATGGACGTGAGCTGGAATCCAATACTTTCCAAACGCAGATGCATCACCATGCACTTGTCTTTCTCGCCCCTACTGGTCATGCCAGTGTACTTTACAAAGGTCACTGTTCTCTGTTCTATGTGATGACAGACAGTCCTTCCCAGCCCAGCTCAGCAATGGGAGTGGTGGTGGTAGGTAGAGGAGCTGGTGGCATAGGTGAGCCTTTCTAGATGGAGCAGAAGAGGGGTGGCATTCTAGGGCTTTCCCGAATTCTGTCTAAGGCAAATCGTTCCTGGGAGATTTCAGTGTGCACTTCAGTTTGCCATGTGGTTGTGTTCTCCATGCAAAACCGGAGTGACATAATACAACACGAGCGTCTTCTCCTCTCAGCAATTTGGTCTCATCAGTTTTAGTAATGAGATAACAAGAGGTGCTGGTTATGGTGCAAAAGTCTCAGTCATGTTGGTAATTTTCACTGTAACATGTTAGCAATCTGTCACTGTTTGTTTCCAACAATACTGGCAAGAGTCTGCTTACCTCGGGGGCTCTAATTTTCTCTCCTCACCACCAGACTGTTCTTTCTTTCCCTGGTTACTTTGCTCCCCCTGCTTGGATCTGCCCCTGTCCATCTCCCCTTGCCTTTGTTTCTATCTGCCATGTGTCTCCTCTGCCAGCTCCCACCCCTCTCATAGCCTAGGACAATGTTTGTGCTGGAGAGAAGCACCATCCCAAGCCGCCTGCAATGATAGAATTCCAGGGCTGGAAGCCCCAAACTATCATTATCCCCGCCCTCTGGTTTGCTGGGTGGAGAAATTGAGGCCCTGGGAGGTGAAGTGATTTTTCCAAGATCTCACAGCTTAAGTGCAAGGTCAGGCCTAGGACACTGGTTTCATGATTTCAACTCTATGGTGCCTTTTACTACACGATGAACAGTGTTGTAGGAAAAAAAAATCACTTGGTTGCAGAAGCCATCTTTTTTGCACATGGAAAGCTCATCTCGGTGACATGAAGGTCACAGGAGGAAAGAATCTCTATCAACATAATAGGGCCTTTCTCGGCTTAATCAGAATAGCCCCCCTCAAACCAGGTGGTTTTCCGAGGCAAGTCATGCTACCAGCTGCGACACTTAGTCTCAGGGTCCCTGGTCTGGACTCGGGCATGAAATGCCCTCTTTAGCGAATCCCGGCCAGCAATGGGATAGATGCAGCTTCCCGCCCCAGCCTTGGTCACCAGCTGTCCGGCACAGAAGCCCTGGCCATAAATAGCCTTTCCTGTGTAGGTGAGACACGCCTGCCGGCCTCCAGGCCCCGTGCTCCTGCTGCAGCGCTCGGAGACCTTCACCTTGCCCTTGTGCATTTGCTGGGCTGGCCAAGATCCGCTCCTGCCGGAAGCATTGCTTTCCACAGCTGGTGCCCCGAGGTGTGGAGGAGGCAGAGGAAACCCAGAAGCACCATCCTGTTGTTGGAAGATACCAGATTTTGAGTCAGATGGACTAGAGTTTGAATCTGAGCTCTGCTGAGTAGTAGCTGCGAGACCTCCTTTGATCCTGAAACTGTCAGTCTCAGTTTTCTTACTTGAATAGTGGAGCTTCCTAATATTTTGTTCGTATGTTTGTAGTGAGGAGTAGATAAAATGTAGGTCAAGACCCAGAATGCTCCAAGGCACATGACCAGTCCGCCCCTCACTGATGGTGTGGGTGAGGGGCACGGATACTTACTTTGACCATCTTTTGAACTCGTTTGTAGCCGCTATCAAGCTCACAGTTGAGGGTGAGGACCGACCGTGTACTTTTGGATGTGTGAAGTTAAAGGGCACTGGACTGTGGGGGGAAGTGTTCTATTTCCAGGGTCAAGGAAAATTTCCAAGGGATTTAGAGCATGAATAAAGCATCTGTTGAGTGGAGGGAAAGAACAGCTGACTGCTGAGTCACCAGAGGTGTTGATGTTCAGGGGAAAGAATGAATATTCAAGTTTCTGTGACAGGGGAAGCAAAGGGAAGGAAAGGCTCTGATTTGGGTGCTCGTGAGAGCTACCAGGCTGGGGCACATTCTCTCTGTCAAAACCTTCCCACTAATTGTCCAAAGCTTCCGTGATTGCTTCTAATGAAACCGCCAACCGACTTTGAAATCTCAGAACAGTCTCATCATGCCTCATTGAAGAATAAACACTGTTCACAGGGCGTTGACTGGGTCAGGTCATCCTGGGAAGGGGGTGGCGCTCCCCAGAGAGGCGCCTGCCAAGCCTACAGGAGAGCAGAGCCTGGGTGGGGCCACCCGCCTTCAGATGTCCCGAAGGTGCTTCGGCTCTGTGTCCTGACAGCCTGTCTGCCCATCTGGGGCTTCCTTAGGAGTTAGCAGATTGTGGATGAGTGTATGTGTGTGTGAGTGTTTTGTGGTGTGTGGCATGTGTGTGTGTGTGAATGTGTGAATGTATGTGTGCATGTGGTGTGTATATATGTGTGTGTATGTGTGTGATGTGGGGTATATGTGTGTGTATGTGCATGCATGATGTGTGTGCAATGTATGTGTATGTGGTGTATGTTTACATATGTGCGTGCGTGTGTATGTGTGTGTATGCTATGTGGTATGTGGCACGTGGTATATGTGCATGTATGTGTGTGAGTGTGTGCATGTGGTGTGTATGTATGTGGATATGTGTGTGGTGTATGTGTATATGTGTGTGGTGTGTGTATTGTGTGTGTATGGTGTGTGTGTGTGGGGGGTATATGTCTGTATGTGTACACACAAATTTGCCTTTTCTGTGATCCAGGTCTCTGCTTATAAAACAAGAGAGGAGGGTGGTTCATGGTACTAAACAGTTTAACGAAAGGGAGGTCTGGGCAGCTAGGACCTGCAGGGCTGCCACACTGCCTGTGGGACACTGGGCTGGTCATTTAGCCTCCATGGGTCCCGGTTTCTCACTGAACCTCTTCACGTGACTAGCTCATGTGCATTTGGAATGTCACAGCATGCCTGTCCCCTTCTTGGGGAGGTTTCCTGGAGCACAGATTCTAAAAAGTGCCTCTCTGTCCTTACTCTGCTTTTCACGTTCCTTCTCAACATTTGTCAGAACGGTAACTATCTCGCTATTGAGACGCGTCCTCTCTGGAGAGTGTAAGGCGGCGAGGGCAGGGCCTGTCCCTTCCTGCTGAAGTCTGCCTTCCAGTGCTGAGAACCTCAGTTCTGAGGTCGCGGGCACTCGGGTGTACCTGTTGACTGAGTGAAGGAAGCCGCAAAGAGTGGCCGTTAATGACTTCCTCTCCATGCCTCATAGGGTTTTGGTGTGGGTCAAACGACAGTAGCTGCGAAAGTAATTTGAAAAAGTGAAGAGAGATAGGCCAAGTGTTAGCTATTAACTTGACTCTCCTGTGGGAGGCAGAGGACATTCCTTTGCCAGAATCTCTCAGTAGACTTGAGGTGAGCCTGGCAGAAACTGGACATCTTCCACGTACCTCACTCCCCCCTACACAGGGGTCCTTAGAGCAAGACCTCGACTGCAGGACACTCCCACTCAGTTGCACTCACCTCTGTGGAGCGCCTCCTGCCTGGTGACGGTTGCTAGGAGGCAGCACGGTGGAATGGCCTAATTCTGCCTCTGTCCTTAGGACACTCATGATCTAGGTGGTGAGGCCAACTTGCAGACTGATAAAATTTCAGCTCTGCTTGGCTTCTCCCCATCCTTCTCACCCCAAGATATATAGTATATCTATTTATGTACTGTGGCCCTTTGGAAGGCCACCAACCATCACAATATCTAAGATTTCCCCCTTCCCCCAAGGACCAAATTTTGCCTCCTTGGGGAGGTGTCACCCCTGCTGAGTATGTATGCTACAACCACTAACTTTCCTGCCCTTTCAGCCAATTCTGCTGACATCTTCTACCTGTCCCGGTGGCTTTGTGTCCTTCTTGTCTATTGACTGTCACCAAATAACGCAACCCTAGAACAGACAGAGACCAGAACTCAGCATTCCAGAGGGCTTCCTAGGGACCTGGTGGCTGGTCTTCAGGTTTTAAGGGTGCGTCTAACTCCTTACCTTCCTTTCCTGTTGAAATCGGCGAAGCGTCACCCAGCGTCACCTTTGCTGCCTTCCCAGGATTCTTTGTGTGGGCCGGACAGCACACTCTCACTTTCACCAAACCAATGTGGCTCCCGCCCCAGCACACCCTGTAAAGTTGGGACTTCATCATCTCGCCCTTGGCTGTTGTCTTCCAGTTGCCCTCAGCCATCTTTTTATTTCAGCCCATTTCCACACACTTTACAGCCCATGCTGCCCCACTGGGCGCCGAATGGCCCCAGACTGGCGCCATACGAGGCCATGGGCTTCCTGTGTGTGGATCAGGTCTCTAGACTGCCGGCCTCTGGAGATCAGGGGCTGTACCTGGTTCTTCTTTTCTGCTCTTCCCTCTGCCTAAAGCAGCACACAATAAATACTTGTTGGTTGATTGGCATATTTTTCTTTCCTTTGCCAGCATGATTAGGGAAGGCAGGACTTGTTCCTTTTACAGATCCTCTCATTGCTGAGTAGGGGCTTAAAAATGTTAGTAGAAGGAACTGAACTGGAGAGTGTTTTTGTTTCTCTTTGCACCATTTAGACAATGTAATGCACTCAGGATCTGGCATTCTGGAGCCTCGCTTTGAGAGTCAAGTGTCTCCCAAGGCTTGAATCCATCACTGGCCTCTCGAGCTCACAGTGTCTCAGGAGCTGAGTAAGACACCTGCCAGGGGTCACATTCTGTCACAAGGCTGGTTTACTCCTGGAGGGAGAGCCATTGTTGGCAGTCTGAGAGTTTCGCTGCATGGGAAGCCAAGGGCAGTTGCGAAGCAGCGCCTTCCAGGTTCCGGGTACTCTCAACAGCACTTCTTCTGGGGCTCTATCTCAGAGAAGCCTCTGGCTGGCTGGGGTTAGCAGAAGCATTTCGACATTCGGCTTTGTAAATTACTGGAGAAATCATATCCCCGTCATATTTGAACACTCTGAAATAGGAAAGAATTACTTTATTGGGTGTCCCCCCTCCCTCCTCCTAAATGTTTGGAGCTAACGAAATGTTTTCAAGCAATTCCTTGCCACTAGATTTGGTGAAGCTAACTTCAAGTGTCTTTCCAGAACCTTTCATAGAAAAGTAATTGTGTAATTAGCTATAAATTAGTAAAAATTATGCTAATTACTTCCAGGTGTGACATATCTTGTGCTTAAAAACAAGTGAGCGAAATAAAGGGGCTGTCACTGTGGTTTCCAAGTGAAGGTTGGCCCAGGCAGCTTGACAGGCTGATGTGCACATTTACTTAATATTATTATTTTTTAATTATGTAATTTCGGAATAAGTACAAACAGGCCTGAGAACAAAAGTACAACAGACAAAACCCAGGGGTGGTTGTGTGTGTGTGTGTGTGTGTGTGTGTGTGTGTGTCTGCTTAATTAAAAGGAGCCTAAGCAGGAGCTTTTCCAGTACTTTGCTCTTCAAACTGGTAATGGGGGGAACTGGAGGAGATGGGCTGGGGGGCTGGTGTTGGAGGGTTGCTGGAATTCATGGTCTATAGCAGGAGAGATCCACCAGCCCCTGGGAGTCTGGCCTCTCTTCACACTCGCTCCACCCTTTCCATTCCTGTTATTAAGGTAATGTGGACCACCGCCAAGAAAAGGCAGCTGTCATGTGCTAATGGCATTGTCTTCATTTGCATACAGCTTTTTATGTGGCACAATGCTTTATTGTACCGGTCTTTCTCGTGTCTTTCTCCCCACAATTCTGTGAACGCTGTAGGACAGGTATTGCGGCCTTCATAGCGTATGCGGAAGTCAGCAGGACCACCGTCTCCTGGGATGGGGTAATGGGAGGAAGAAAGAGAGGGCGGTCTCCTTCTTTCCTCTTTTTCTTCCTTCCTCTCTCCTTCTTCACCTCTTTCTCCATCTTTTGAAATTTATTCAGCAATGATTTGGGCTACTATGCACCTGTTAGCAATGGTGGTAAGGTATAAACCAATCAGTCAGTCCATCTGTCAAACACACTGGGCCGTGTGGTAGGTGCTGAGCATCCAAAGACCGGTATCACATTCTAACTCCTTTCAAGGCCTTTCCTGCAGGCCTCTTACCCTACGTGAACTCCTAGAACCCGTATCTCCATTGAATGCTGCTACTTACCTGACTGGGTGTGGCATTTTTGGAGGGCAAGGAACTAAACCTGACTCAGGACTCCGGACTCTCCCACCCTCTGTTTTCTTAACACCTTCAAGCTTTGCCTTTTGGGCTTTGCTCATAGAGTGGGGAGACCACTGGGCTCAGTGTCAGAAAAAATCTCCCTTCAAGAGTCTTTTTCCCAAATGAATGATGTTGGGAAAAGAGCTTCACTTCTTGGAATTTTGTTTCTTTTCATTTGACACCTTCTGGGCCTGTTGAGATGATCACATTAGGTAACACATGGAAACTAATGGAAAGATGGTTTAATACTACCCACCTACATTTGTAACTTACATTTGCATAGCAGCAGCTCCTCTACTCATCTTTTAATAACTGTGTGGATTGTTTTATAACTAACCCCAATTTATGGAGGAACTGAGGTTTGGTTATCTAAGATTATGTAGCTGATAAGTGGTAAAGTTAGAATTCAGACTCAAGTTTTCTTTTTACAAAGTCTGTATTCTTATTATTGTCATTATTTAATGTAATTTTATCGGCCTATTAAGTCAATGATTATTTTCTCCAGCCCAGGGGTGCTCTTAAGGGAGTGCATTTCTGTTGATGTAAGGAGGGTTTGACTCATGGTGGGCATAGGGAGGCAGTGGAAGGGAAATTGAGTGGGAAGAAAGGAAGGGAGAGGACGTGAGTGCAGAACTAAGTTTAGGAATCACATGAGGCTCATTGTGGAAGGATTCCTGGGTCGCTTTGCTGCTGTTTCAGCTCTTTGGGTCTCTGGGCAGCCATCAGATATGCCATCGATGATTTTAATCAACAAACCAATGAACCGATATTTACTTGGGGATTTAGAGGCTGATGCAGAAGACTCATTGTTGGAGGGCCCTTTGCACCGGGGTCATTTTCCATGACCACATAATCCCAGGCCACCGGCCCCTGAGTTTGGAGAGGAATTGGGTGATGTTTTCGGAGAGTTTGTGAGCACTTGTGATTTTCATCACTTTGTGATGTCAATGCAGAAAGGGAGAGAGGGTGCTGGTGTCTGGACGGGGGTGGGACCGTCTTCCACGGATGACTCAGCCTCTCCCATGTGGGTACTAGTCAAGGCTGACTTCACTTCCTTTTGTCAGTTTTCAACCTGATTGTAAAAATTGCTTTGATATTCTTTGCTCCAATGAGCTCCCCAGCCATCCTAGGTGGTCGGTTCTAGCACCACCCCATGTTATAGATGAGAAAACTTGGGTTCAAAGGAAACCCGTGATCCGCCCGATGTCATAATGCCAGGCTTGGATCTAAGTCTTCCTATGTCAGAGCCTACCACACTCTTTCTACTTTTCCTCAGGTGTGTCAGCTCTTGAATAAAGGACCAGGTAGGAGTGAGATGTGCGTTACCCGAGCAGTTATGTGTAGCCATGGGCTCCTCTAAAGGACATCAATCCTGAGACTCTCTGCTCCTTGGGGCCGGTCTACGTTGAAGCTTTTGCTTTCCTGTTCTTAGTTCCACTGGAACATTACTTTCCAACAGGTGTAACACAGTGACCTGCATAAGTATTATTGAAAACTTTAACCCAGGGTCTGTAAAAGTGAACCCAAAAATTTAAGTCTCCTGTTCCCCACCGCCTCTTAGCGGTAGCTATTGTTAATAGTTTTATATGTGTCTTCCAGACATTTTAAGCATGGCTATGCTATAATGTGTGTGTGTTTTACATATAATTCTTGGAAGCATAAGCAAGATCATATTATGCATAAAATAATGCAAGTTGCCTTTTCATTGAGGAATGTTTTGTGGACATGCATTCATGTTAGTACCTACCATCCTGCCTCATTCTTTTTAATGCATGTATGGTATTAATATTTCATTTTATGGATGAATCAGTTTATTTAACCTATTACCTATTGATGGACACTTAGGTAGATTCCAGCTTTTTTTCTATTACCAACAGTGCTTCAGTGAGCATCCTTGTACAGTTGGATAAATTCATATAAATGAAATTTCTGGCATGCAGGATTTGTGCATTTAAAATTTTGATCGATATTGCCACATTGCTCTCCAAAGAGGTTGTCCCCATTTACACCATCAATCTAAACATTGTTTTTCACATGTGTTCAGTAAATGCTGTGGAAATTGGCCCTGACAGTTTATTCAATTATTATTGTGATTCAACTCTCCATTCTACTCGGTTGATTCTATCACATTCTGGGCTGTGTGATTTAAATCCTATCTCTGCCGTGGCTGGCTGGATGCTTGCGGGACATTTGCTTGACTCCTCTGAGCTATAATTTTCTCATGGAGATAAAAATACCTCACTGGAAGTATAAAGTTAAGGACCTCATGAATATTTGTCAAACTTTCTGCTCAGTGCCTGGCAAAGAGTAGGTGGTCAATCAATGCGTGCCATTATTATTCCCCACAGGTATGCTTGGCTCCTGCCATCTGGGGATTGTATGGATTGCCAAAGAACTCAGAGGGACCACTGAGTCATGGGCTGTTAATGCTCCTTCTGAGTTCACAGGAGCAGAACGAGTACTCTTAATTTAGAAGACTAAGTCTCTTCAAGGCAGCGACTTTATTTTCTACTTCTGTGTATTCTCATAGATACGAAACCCAGTGCCTGGGACCTGCCATTACAGTTGGCTGTTTGGAGTAGGAGGTGAGCCAGGGGTTTGATGGAGAACATGTGAACCAAGAGGACCCTGTGAAGGCAAAGTGTCATGTTTTAGAACCCACACCATTAGGAGACAAATATGCTTCTCATTTATTTCTATTTAGAGAATTTCAGAAAGAAGTCTCAGTAGAAGTTGGGAGAAGAGAAAAAACCCTCAAAACTAGCGTAGGCCCAGAAATCCCCCTTCAGAAACTGCCTTCGAGACTTGCTTGTGATGCTGGGTGGAGGGAATCTGGAGGCTGTCTGGACCGGGTGAAGGGAGCGCTTGGTGACCCGAGGGGCACCCTGGCCTCTCTGGACGTGGTATTTTGAAGCCCTTCTCTCCCACGGGCTGGGGCTCTGAGCAGCGTTGCTTTACTCTCCCTGTGACTTTCCGCCTCTCTGCCGGTCTTTTCTCACTCTATTTTTGGAACAGTGTGTCCTTCAGTCCCCCCAACAGCCACCCTCCCCATCCTGCCTGCCCACTCCAAAGGCATCTGGTGTCAAGAACTCTATCTAAAAAGCTTGATCCCTGAAGTCTAGGGCTGTCAATCATACCCCAGGGCTGGCTGGCACAGACAAGGGGGGAGGGGAGGAAGCAGGGCCGTGCCCTGGGGCGTGGGAGTGAGTCCCGGAGAGGGGACAGGTGGCTCAAGTTATAATCTGCGTTTGACCACTGACTCTGCTGTAACACATCTCTGTGTGCCTCAGGCTTTCCTTCTGTTAAATGCAGTTATACCTGCTGTTGCCTTGTCATGAGGGAGCTGCAGGGACAGCTCAGATGCTTGGTTCTAAAGCGAGAGAAATCACAGGGGGGAAGTTCCTCTGCTGGGGTAATTTGAAGCGGTGCAGTCCCACTCAGGCCTCTCCTGAGTCCTTCGGGACGGAGATGAGCCGAACCGAGAATATTCCGCACAAACGTGGGAGCCTCCTGCCCGCCTGTGCCTGGTTTATACACAGAGGGCCAAGTCTGAACTCTTTCTCCGCCCTTACCAGCACCATGATCTGAGCAAGTTCAGTTACCTCTCTGGGCCAGAGTTTTCCCCATATATGAAATGAACATAACGTTAGCACCTCATTAAGTACTGAGAGGATCTGATATTGTTATTATCTTTGGCTGCACATGAAAATCCCATCAAGGCAAGTAGACTACAGGCTAAAGTATGCTATACACTATGCTACATGCTATAGAATATGCTATGCTATGTATGCTAGAGACTATGCTAAGCTATGCTATTCTACAGGCTCTATAGAAACCCCTCTGCTTCCAGTGGGGAAGTTTCAGGAAAGGAAAGATCTCTGTGAATGGCAGAGGGCTTTTTCCAAACTGCATTCTATCTGTGCCATTGTATTCCAGTCTACGGCATCAATACCATTCAATATGCTGGCACGAGTATGCCAAGTCAGGAAAATCCAGTGACGTTCTCCGGATCAGCCTGAATCCTAGCACAATAGGGAAGGAAAAGGAAAATCAGAAACCAGCCCCTGCTGAAGAGCTTCTGAAGAAAAGAGTTATAACCTCTGAGTTCTGGCTTCTGACTTAGCACCTTTCTGGGCATGAACCAAAGGCCTGGGGCCAGAGCTGAAAGAGAAGGTTGGTCTCTAAGCAACATGTTCATGTTGGCTTGGCTTTGAGATGAAAGTGAGAACATGGTTTCCACTCCTGGGCAGCTGGGCCCTGGACATTCGAGAGAGATGAGGTTAATTGTTCCTTTCTTCAACTTGGCCTGGGTCCTTTTATTCCTACTTTAACTCTATTAAAAAAAATATATAAGTTTATGCAACACACACACACACACACGCAGAGCAGAACAAGTTAACAAATTTACTAACCAGATCCTCTCTGTAGGTCTGTTGTGAAGGAGTGAAGACCCCTGTGGTTTGAATGTTGGTATCAGCATTCTCAAGTGTTGATTGAATTTTGGTCCCAACAGTAAAAACCATGTGTGAAATTCAAATAAAGAATTTCAAACCCTTGAGCACTTCCTGAGAGTCTCCATGGCTTCAGTAAGGGAAGGGCATCTCTTTGAGGGCAAATGATTATCCTTCCCTGTGCAAGTAAAAACTGGATCATAATTAATGAATTTAATAAATGTTCTTCCTTGCCATGCATAGGAGCTGACATTTAGTTTCTACTTACCTACATCTTCATCACTTTATATTCCCCCATACAAGGGGGGATATTGCTACATGCAAATGAAAGGTTATATATTTGTAAGTATCCTTATAGCTTAGTGACCAGTTTGGAGCAGATAATTTCTCTCTCCTTCCTTTTCTTTCTCCCTTCCTCCCTCCTTTTTTTTTAGTACCCTTTTGCGAATTCTGAATCATATGATAGCTTCTTAGAACTACTTAACATTACTCTAAATACCAGAGGCCCTGATATAAGGTGGAGAGAAAACACATGTTGCTTGACTTTGTCCCTCTGTGTTCTCTCACCGTCTTTAATCCTTGGTCTCTCCTTTCTCAACATCTCTCTTCCTTGCCCCTTTCTTTTCTTATGGGGCAACCCACAGGGGTGATGGTGGTTGAACTGATGCCTAAAGAGGGCAATGTAAGCATATACCAGGCCTTGCTGGTGCTGAAGAAGCTAGAAGAGTCACCTATCCCTTATTGATTCAACAAATGTTTGAGTATTCACTGTGTCCAATCACTGTATACTGTGTATATCCTCAATACTAGGAATAGGAAGACCAGTAAGATACAGTCCCTGCCCTTTGGGAGTTATTTATTCTTCTCTATCTTTACCCCATCCTTTGCCAATGTGGCCCACGTTCTCTCCTCCCCACCTCACCCTAACCTTGAGGCGTCCCAAATGATTTACTAATTTCCAGAATGGGCACAGATGCTCCTACCCAGGTTTCACTGGATATAGCCAAAGCCACAAATCTGTGCCAGCGTGAGATTTTTTTTTATAGACAAAGCACTATGGACTGAATGTTTGTGTCCCCCTCAAAATCCATGTGCTGAAATCTTAACCCCCAGGATGATGGTACTGGAGGCTGAGCCTTTGGGATGTGGTTAGATCATGAAGCAAGGCCCTTGTGATTGGGATTGTTGCCTTTATGAAAGAGACCTCAGAGATCTAGCGTACCTCTTCTGCCATGGAAGGATACAGTGAGAAGACTGTGTCTGTGTATGAACCAGGAAGTAGGCCTTCCCCAGACACTGAATCTGCCAGCAGCTTGATCTTGGGCTTCCCAGAGAGAAAAGTTTCTGTTGTTTGGGAACCACCTAATCCGCGGGATTCTGGTGCAGCATCTTAAAAGGACTAGGACGCAGATGTAAAGAGAAGATAAAGGGCAGAGATATTTCCTGAGGTTACCAAGTCAACAGTGGCTGTACCCTAAGTATTGATTTTTCAACTATAGTGGCAAGGAGGAGTCAGGGGCACTACATGAACCCATTCCAGGGGACACGGTTCACGTCATTGTCTCTGTAGAAGGCATCCTTGGTTTATAAAAGTCAGGGATGGGTAGTTTTTCTCCACCTATCAGAGATTTCAAAGCCAACAGCACCCAGCTATTCTGGCAGACAAGGAATTAGCCTCAGTGGAGCAGGGCATTCCTCAGGGAAGCTGGCAAGAGGAAGGATTTCTACTTAGATCACTGGCTAGGGAGCAGTAGTGACATCCACTCAGTCATGGAGGGCTTGCGCTCTGACAGGGTCTGGCCATGCCAGCCTGGTCCCTGTGCCCAGAGTGAGGAGTGAGGCCAAGCCTGCAGGAGGAGGTCAGGGGCCTGACCTATGGCACCTGAGGGCAGGCATCTTATCATGCGGAATAGTGTGGGCAGGAGCTGAAACTGTGAGGCACTTAATAGAGTCTGGGTCTGGTGTCCTTTTGACAGAGGCAAGGCAAAGTTGGGGGCAGGTGTGACTGTAGTTAGCAGGCCAGCGGATTTGTGTGAGATGATTCAAACAGCTGGTCCAGTCTCTCCATCTGCACAGGCCTCTGTCGCCCACTTCCTTTGATTCCCAAAGTACCCAGACTCGAGTCTCACAGGCATTTGGGAGGCCCCTTCTGCTCCATATCCCTTTAGGGCAGCGGTTCTCAACCTGTGGGTCGCGACCCCGGCGGGGGTCGAACGACCAAAACACAGGGGTCGCCTAAAGCCATATTTTTAAATAAAATATGTATTTCCGATGACCCACAGGTTGACAACCGCTGCTTTAGGGCCTCTGGAGTGTGGAGAGCCAGGACGATGGAGGAGGACTCCTGGCGGAAGGCGGCCACCTCCCAGCGGCCGATGGGCAGAGGCTGCTGCAGGCTGCAGCCCCCAGGCCCGGGGCTCTCCCGGCTGCTGCGGAAGCGCTCACTCCGCGGCCTGTCGCGTCGGGAGGGTGACAGGCTGCGGAAGAGGCAGACGGCGGGGCAGCGCCGGCAGGCAGGGATGGGTTGGCGGGAGGACCTGTCTGGCGGCTGTGACAGGCCGGGTACCTGCCTGCCGGCCCCCGCTCGCGCCCCGACAGGCGGCCTGTTAATTGGGGAGGCGCGGAGGGAAGTCACAGCGAGTCTCCGCCAGCTCCGCGCTCCGCGCCCCGCGCCCGCCGCGCTCACACCCCTAATCAGAGCCAGCTCTGTGCCCAGAGCCTGTCACCTGCCTCCGACAAGCGGGGCCTGGCTCTGGGCCTTCGTGTTTGGACTTTTTATTTTCCTAGGAAAGGCAGGGCAGCGGAAAGGAGCCTGTAATTGGGCTTTGGAAGGTTATCACTTGTCAGAGAGGTGTGAGCGGGGCGGAGGCCAGGGGGGAGAAGCAGCCATTAGCATCAGTGTGTTTCAGGATGAAAAAGGGACAGAGCCCTTCCCAGGGCTGTGGGTACGTAGACAGCTCAGGGAGGGAGTGTGTGGTGCAGCCTGGGGTCTTGGCTCCATGCCGGGTGGTGCAACTCTGGACCCCAGGATGCCTCTGGCCGGGATGGGAGACCCTCGAAGACAGCAGGGAGATGGGAGGAAACGAGCATGCGCCGAGGTCTGGGTTAACATGGTCTTGCCCACTCACACCCCCTCCACACACACACACACACACACACACACACACACACACGCACGCACGCACGCGCGCGCGCGCGCGCGTTTTCAGAGTCCCAGTGTTGCAGGGCCCAAGGGACCTGGGTTCCCCTAGCACAGCTTTCTCCTGGGCAGCTGGGCCAGAGAGTGGAAGGGACTTGCCGCCGGCCACTCCTCTTCTTAGAGGCGGGTTGGATGGGCCTCAAATCTTAATCTTGGGCGCAGAATGATGGTGCGGATTCTGAGAGTGCTTTGTTATTTCGTTCTTTTCCAGCCAGTGCCATTTCGGTCCACAGACGTGACTAAAATCACATGCTTAGAGATTTATTCATTTGGACTCGAGCTTAGCTCACAATTATACAGCAAATTCTCCTGGGAGGGCTTATGTATTAAGCTCTGTCAGTA
This sequence comes from Saccopteryx leptura, assembly GCF_036850995.1. Lineage (NCBI taxonomy): Eukaryota > Metazoa > Chordata > Mammalia > Chiroptera > Emballonuridae > Saccopteryx > Saccopteryx leptura. The sequence goes on along the minus strand of NC_089506.1, from coordinate 29,141,917 downwards.
ATCTCTCCCTTAGCAAGAATGATAGGGGAGATAAAGATATTGGCTACCTGGGGGCTAGTGTGTATAGTATGTATATGTGTGTGCATGCACATGTGTGATCACATGTGTTTTGGGGCAGTTTGGAAGGAGAGGCTGGTGAGAGGGAATGGGGGCACATCACCTAGGGTCCTGGAGAGCTGAAGGAGGGTCTGAGGCCTCTCTCACCAATTCCATCTCCTTCAGAAATCAGCCTCCGCCAGGCCGAGACCTGTGGGCTGGCCCTCACACTCCGTGGGCAGGTAGGGAGCCGCAGGCCACGGCCCTCCCCACGGAGGCAGCCCAGCCACTCCCTGCAGCTGCCATTCTCCTGGAGTCTGTGTGACAGAATGGGACCTATGGGGAAAGCAGCCACGTCAGCACCCAGCCCGGTTTGCACTCCGGCAGCTAATTAAAGCCAGGAAGGTAATTTATTGCTGAGGGAGAATGTGCGGGAGGTTTGGCTTAGTGGAAATGGCCCCCAAAGAGTTATGGAAAGCTAAAGTGGGTTTTCAGAAGCAAAAGTTAATTGCTCTTCACTTAGCATTTCAGTGTCATGTGGCTCTTGAGTTCCACACATGCTGAGTGGAAGCCTTTACCCAGACATGGGGACTGAGGGGAGCATGCTCAAGCCAGGAATTCCAGAAGGCTGGGGTCCCCTGGCTGTGGATCAAAAGTGCCACTCCTCCCCCAGCAGGGATAAGGCTTGGGCTGCTCCCCAGTTCCAGCTCCAGGTGGGGGTGCAACTAGAGGGCGCTGGTCTCCGTTGGAGTTACTGTGTGGGAACAGGAAATTGGGGCAGGGTGGGCTCCTTTATCTGCCATGTCACTGTCACTTGGCTGAGTTCCTTCCCCTCTCTAGATCTCACTGTTTCCCTCTTTTGTTTGCTTGTTTTTTTGTATTTTTCTGAAGTTGGAAACGGGGAGGCAGTCAGACAGACTCCCGCATGTGCCTGACTGGGATCCACCCAGCACGCCCACCAGGGGGCGACACTCTGCCCACCAGGGGGCGTTGCTCTGTTGCAACCAAGGCCATTCTAGCGCCTGAAGCAGAGGCCATAGAACCATCCTCAGCACCCGGGCCAACTTTGCTCCAATGGAGCCTCGGCTGCGGGAGGGGAAGAGAGAGACAGAGAGGAAGGAGAGGGGGAGGGGTGGAGAAGCAGATGGGCGCTTCTCCTGTGTGCCCTGGCCAGGAATCGAACCTAGGACTCCTGCACGCCAGGCCAATGCTATACCACTGAGCCAACCGGCCAAGGCCTGTTTCCCTCTTTTGAATGATCATTAGGGCACAACTTCACTTGGGGCATTTGATTATTTCCTTGATACTGTGAGTTATTTCTCTTGTCTCCTCATGGTTGCCATTCATGTGATCCATTTGGCAGAGGAGAAGACTGAGGTATAGGTTATTTCAATAGAAGACAATGGAGGATGTTGGAGTGACTTAACTCAGAGCTGGAAATGGATTGATTATTACTCTGGACATAGGAGCTTCTTGGCCGCTGAAGTGTCTTCTGGACTTATGGTTAATGACATTTGGGGAGGGGGTTAGAAAGCAGGAATCTGGGTCACTTCAGTCAGAAGGGGTGAGAAAGTCTTCCAGTACAAAAGGTGCAGAGCTGCCTTGCATAAAGACTGTCTGTATCCAAAGGCAGCCACTGTCCTGACTTGTCACATGCCTAACACTGGCATGCCTAGTGTTAGGTGGTAAATATTTAAAACAACTTTTCCTGTTTATATTTAAGAGGATGAGTGGAGAGGCTTCCATAAGATCTTTCTAGCTGTATTTTGGAGGGCAAGGTATTGGGCCATGCTGAGGAGGTAGGAAAACTACTCTTCAGGTTGCAGTCTGAGGTGGCTTATAAATAGTGGTGCATTCCAGAGATACAGTGGGCCACATCTCAGGTAGGTGGTGCCCTCTAAAGCCAGTGGGGGTTTGAGCCCAGTAAAGTTGAAATTTTTCCTGAAAATCCTTCTAGTTCAGGACCTCCCCTAGCAACTTGAAAGTGAAGAATTCTTTTGTTCTTCTTGGCATGTCTAGTCTGCCGTCCTTTATTCGGGGAGTAAGTAGAGGGCCTAGTTGGAGTGGGGGTGGGGACATGGAGATGGAGAGAGTGATGGTGTAACGTAGTATAGTCTGTTTGTGCACACTAAACACGCATGTTTTACTGCTCTCTCTGCTCTCCAACACCAGGACCACCGATGCCAGGCAGGTAGATCTTAGGTCAAAGTGTCTGCAGGTGTGCTCAGTGAGCATTTTTGGAATAAATGAGTAAATAAAAGTTCTTTAAAAATGTTTTGTGTTGTGCTCTTGGTCCATATCATGAACACTGGAATTGTCTCGATACATATACTTTGTGGGCGTGGTTGGGTATGGCAGTACCTGTGGTTCAAGAACTATATTGAAAATAATTAAGCTCCCTGGACACAAATGTGACACCCAGCAGGAATGCTTTTGCACCTCACCCGTATAATATTAGGTCTCAGGAAGAAATCATAGCTGTGTTCATCTGAGTACGTTGGAAATGAGATTGAATTCTCCTTACAAAAGCTATCTACAAAGCAATTTGCAGTGAATCCAAACATTACTGAGCATTATTTTAAAGACCTCCTCTCTTTTAGACAAAATGTTTTTGAGTCCAGGACTGTTGGGTCAAGCAGTCGCAGTTCCTTCAAGAACGAGCGGGAGGGCTGAGGGCGAGATCAGAATCCCCCTGAGCTTGGAATGGACTGAACGTCAGCCGTCAGCCGAGGACGGTGCTCAGGTTGTGTTCTGATTTGCAAACCCACGCCGCCTGGGGAGCTGTTGTTTAGCTAAGGGCCAAATTACCACTCTGGGATGGGCCTGAATACATGGAGATGAGGTGGTCTTGGATTTGGCTGACATGGTTTTAGACCAGAGGAACTGCATTTAGGAGAGTGCTACGTGACAAGGAAACACCAGGCATCACCACGATCATGCTCATGCTGAATTTCTGTGTGGGAGCAACATTGCCAAAGGCAGGTGTCTTTCCCTCTGCCGGGTTGGGGAGTGGAAGGGTTCGCTTTGATGATCAGGTCCAAAAGCTGTGCTTCTGGCTGGAACTAGAAGCTGGTGTTGCAGTGGTTTCCTGCCTCTTCCCACTCCATGTCCGACTCAGACACACTGGACTCACCAGTAAGGGAACGGGGGCGTAGAGTAAGGTGGCAGGGTCCTCACTGGAAGGTGTGGCAGTGTCTGCACGTGGATGGGCTTGAGAAAAAGCTGGTTTTTGTGGTAATGGAGCTGGAGAGAGCATGAGCACGGCCTCGTTTTGTTCTGGAAGCGAATCCTAACACCTCGTTGGGATGGGGTGAGAATAGTAGTGAACAGCATTGTTTAAATGAAAGGACCAGGAAACAGGGATGAGAATGGAGCCAGTGATCATTGTGCGCTGTGAGGCAGAGAGAGGCTGAGATGGGGCTGGGGAAACACTATAAAGTAACAAGGCTAAGAGCCTTTCAGAAGGAGGGGGTTTAGTCTCCTACAACATGAAGATTCTGGTTCAATCATCCAAAATGATGCATGACTCTTCTGTTCTTGAAGACTTTTAGGGAAATAGTTCTAGAATCGCATCTCCATAGACTATGTCCAGACTCAGAAGATTTAAAAACTTCATTGTACAGATGACTGAATGGATCCTTTAGCTAGGGAGCAGGCCAGGCAGACGAGAACCCAATTCAGAGAGATGCTTCTTAAACCTTTTCACTCAGATAAAGGCACAGAGGGGTGAACAAGAGGCCCCAGGGGTGGCCTGGCCTAACACATCTCAAAGCCAGTGTTAAATGTTTGAGTTTTAGGTTTAATATTAAAAAGCACCCACGTTTTTTGTGTTTTATTATAACACACCTGTGTTTTCATATGAAAAAAACCAAGGATTTAAATTACCACTAGGGAAAACACAGAGGTACATGCACATTTCTTAGCTATTTTCAATAAAGACAGAAGCAATTTTTCACTGCATGCAGTGCATGGGAGCGCTGAAGTAGAAGATCAGGAAGGGGCTTATCATGGTCAGTGGACAGATGATTTTTGCTTTTTGTGAATTGATAAAAATGGTGTCAATTTTTCACTAATTTTTGAGCTGAATCAGGTAGGTAATTAAGGAGCAATGCCCTGAAAACTCTGTCTTTCTTGTTGTGAAGAGCAGAAGATGGCAAACTCAGGGGGTGCCAGACACCAGGTGGGGATCCTCAGGCTTGTCTGTCCTGGTTTGGCCTGTTCTGTGCACAGAAAGCTGCTCTGGGTAAACCCGGGAGTGCGGGCATGCCGGTATGAACAGCCCAGCGTGACTCCAGGTGGCCTTCTTGTCCAGCCTTGTTCAGTGGCCATCCTGTCTCCGAAGGAAAACAATGGTGATGGATTTCATTCTGCAACCAGTCATTCCTGACTGCCCTTGCAGTCTACCTATCCATGCTGTTTCTGGAGATATTTCCCAGAGCTCAGAATTAAGATGCTTCAGCAAGTTCCAAAATGGTCCTGGTATTCGTCTTTTGTCTTCTGATGATGTTCATGGTTAGGGGACTTTCAACATTGAAACCTTGAAAGGGCATTAGAGTGTCCATTTCTCTACTCCCATCTCATTGACATGACAAAAGAATGAGATGGGGGTGGGGAATCCACCTGCTGCTTGGGCCTGCAATGGGGTTCTGTCTTCCCTTTGCCCAGTTCCTCATTGTTACAAACCCCTTGGGGCTGTGTTTTCACTGAATACATCTCTTCCTTACTCCTAGTCTGAGATTTTAATATCCCCTCCCCCACTTCCTCGAAGAGGTTAATCTGAACAAATAGGGAGCAGACCCATAGGGCAATGGGAACATTCTGTTAGCTGATGCAACGGGTACCCTAAGCACATTCTGTGTTGTGTTCTCATCTATGGGTAGACTTTTCTTCGCCATTACCCAACTCTGAAAAAGACAGCACCGGCCCATTATCATGCCATTATTAATGCCAAATGCAAGCTGCTGCTGATGGGGTTGGAGGTGAGAGAAAAAAGAAGGAAATCAAAGGCTGATGCTTCACCAATGCCAGCTTCTTTTGTAAATGGAAGTTGTTGGCAATGGATCTAGAAATACAGGCCAGTTGTTTCTCTCCCAAACCCGGGGCTTCAGCACACAACATGGATGGCTTCTTTCCCTCCCTCCCTCTCTTTTTCATAGACAACTTGTTGCACTGAGTGGCAAAGAGCCCACAAATAACTGAACTGTACTTTGGAAATGGATCTGATGAGCCTTTTAATAGAAGAAGATCATCATTATTTCCCAAGAGTTCACATTCCCATAATATTTTTATTAGCAGCCTCTCTTTTAAATAAAGTTCAGTGGATTGATTTTGGTTGGGTTTTCTCATTTTGAATATTCCCTTAAATTACGACCATGGATATAGTCCTATCATCGCCACTGTTATTGTTATCAGTACCAGCAGGTCCATTAGTATATTTCTGTCACACTTAGAAAGCTCTCAAAACACTTCAGGTATATTATTTCATTTGTCCTCATAGAGTCCTTGTCAGGAAGGGAGGGGGCCCCATTAGAGCTAAACTCTGGGTATAGACCTCTTCTCTATGTGCCTCTGTGAGGGAAAACCATCTCTGGGGTGTGGACAGGAGGAAATCCTCTGTGCCCCTTTTATATTTCTCTACCTGGACCCAGAGCAGAAGGGGATTGTTTCAGGACAACTTACAACCACCCAGAGGCTGCATACTCAGAAGACGTGGCTCAGGATGAGAGGCAGTGGAGTGGGGACAGGACCCTGGGGAATGGCCGTGGCTACCTGGCCCTGACTTGCCCTGTTGCCTTGTTGTGACCCTTATTTGGTATGTGGAACAATGTCTGTTGGAGGACCCCAAGAACCCTAAATCTACTATGGAACAGCAGAGAGATGGGCATGGAAACCATGAGATCTGAGTTTGAACCCTGCTTCTGCTCTACTGATTAGCTTTGCTTTCTGGGCCAATTCTTCACATTCCTGAGACTTTGTTTCCTCATTTATATATATATAAAAGGCTATTAATGCCTCTTTTCTGGATTTTTGTGAGAATTCAATATAATTTACATATATGTGCCTAGCATGATGGATGGGACATAGGTGGGCAATCTATGTTGCTGTCATTTCTTCATTTAATTTTTCCTCCTAGCAAAATCTAAACTGTCTGTCCAGGATGATTTTGAGAACCTAAAGGGAAAATAGAGAACTGTATTTGGGTAGTTTTTTCATTTTAACCAGAATCTTGTCAGAAATCATGTGTTTTCTTACGTCTGTTGAGTAAAAGCCAGTAACAAGTAATTAGTGTAATTTGAAGTTCATGTCAGAAATAATGCCGGACTACAGAACAGGAAGCCTGGGCTTCGCCCCTCGCTGTCACTAACCAGATGGAGGCCCTTGAGTGAATCCCTTGGCATGTCTGGGTCTCAGTTTCCTGATCTGTAAAATGAAGAGCTTAGAATATACGATCATGTGGACACTTGTGAGCTTCACAAACCTATAATTTTACAAGAAGTGATTTTTAGGGAAAAATCCAAATACGTAATTTCCTTTCATTTTCTGGGTTATTTGTGCCATGGGAAGCCTCACTGGTTGGCCCCGGCATCATTATCAAGGATCTGCCCCCCCCAGATGGTTTGAGGGAAGTACTCACGTTGTGGGCACACTGCCCAGGAGGACACGAACAACTTTGGAAAGATAATGTGCAAACCCAGGCTCTAGAGTGGCTGCTGATGTCACAGACTCAACACTGATTGGTTGGCAAACCCCAGTCCGTCCTCCCTCCTGCTTCCCCCACCTGCTCACTTGCTGGCCTTGGGAAGAGAGGGGTCCTGGTCCCGGATTGATGGCGGCCAGTATAGCTGTACACAAAAGCTCAGCTGCTCTGATTCCTCAGGGATTGGGAAGGCTGAAGGCATGGCCCCCTGCTTGCTCTGCTGACCACATCTCCAGGCAAGCGCTGTCTTCAGAAAGTGTGTCCTTAGCTGCTCTGCTAATCCCTGCTGGTTGTGCTTCATGGCAGAGCTTGAAGACTCCACAGGGTGTTAGGAATCTTCCCAGAAGCCTGTCTCCTTGGACAGGTTCTCAGTTAGGGGCTGCCCAGCTCTTGTGCGCTTTGTGCCTCATCTGAAGAAGCAGAAGGAGAGGCTTGGAGGATGAATGGTTAGGGCACCTTCTCACTTCCCTGCACACAAATGCATCAGAAAGAGAGTAAAACACAAAGGGGACTTTACCTTATTTTTCTACTTCATTTTATAAAACAAAACGAAGCCTAGCTGCCTTTTCAGTTCAATTTGATTGAGCATGCTTCTTGACTTATGATGAGGTTATATCCCGAAAAACCAAACCCATCGTAAGTTGAAAATGCATTACTACACCTAACCTACTGAATATCATAGCTCAGCCTAGCCCATTTTTACTGAATGTGTATTGCTTTTGCACCATCATAAAGTAAGAAAATCTTAAGGCGAACCACTAAGTCAACTTAACTTAAATCTATACTTAACTTGCAAGGGCAGCTCACTATTCTGGGTACTGTGAAGTTATAACCACCAAGTGTGATTCTATCTCTACTCTCCAGGAGCTCACAGACTAGGGGGCAGAGGAAGAAAAGCACACAATTAACTGGGATAACAAAGCAGATGGTCAGGAGAGTTTTTAGTAAGTCACTAAATGTTATGGGAGAAGAATTCCAGTTGGGATTGTGAGATTTTTGTCAAGTCTTTTGTTAGAGGTAGGTCTTGGTTTGGGCCTGAAATGATTGGTAGAGTTGCAATACTGTTGTCGAGGGCGGGGAGGGCATTTAGGATGGAAGGGATAGTCAAGGGAAGGCAGTTGATGCAACAGGAATGCCAAGAGCCGTTCCTTTATTCACTTTGCGGTCTGTCCTTGAGGACACACACAGGGAAAATTGGCAAAAACAGCTTCCTGAATTCTCGGGTGAGACAAGGGAAGTGCTGCTTGGTGTCTACTTTTCCACTAGGTCCATCATGTCTTAGAATTTTCTGGTCTTAGTTTAGATCGTTTTCATTTTATTGACCAGGAACATGGAAATGAAAGATGGAAATGAAGGCTTGGTTTCCAAAAGGATCGGCCATTTGGAGGAGCCCCTTCAGTTTAGTTAGAAAAGTAAGAGGAACGAAAAACAGGTTTGAACTGAAGTATGAATAGGAACTTTATATGCAAATATCACTTTTTAATCAATTGGGATACTTTCCCTCCTTTGGAGGTAATGGACTTGGAAGCAGAGCGGGGAGGAAGTGATGTGTTTCTGACTTTCCCTGGACTGGGTCCCTGCCAGCCGTCACTAACCGGACCCAGCACTCCGACTCCCTGAGCTGGGGCTCTCCTCAGGGTGCCCGGCTGCTCCAGGCAGCCCTGGTCACTCAGCCAGCCGTATTACAGCTGGTGAACCCTATTTACCACGATCTGTTTTAAAGTCTTAAAACTTTACCGTTGTCTTAAATACTAAGTACATTTTTATGAAATCCAAAGACTGTGAGAATCTCAAAATATAAATGAAAGCTGATGATGGGGTCATGAGGCCAAGGTAAAGATATTCCTATTCTTTTTGTCCAACTTCCCTGTGATTTGCTGATGTAAATGTTACATTCAAAGAGACAGAACATATAATAAAAAATGCATAGAAAAACAACCACTGGCTTAGATCAATGGTTCTCCATCTGGATGTACTTCTGAATCTCTGGCTTATTTACAATACAGATTTCTAGGCCTCATTTTAGGCCAAGTCACAGATCTTCAGGTAAAAATCCATGTAGCCCCAGCATGCATAGCTTATTCTTCTGGGAAATGCTGATCACCCATTCACACCCGATCCCTCCCGTGGGCTAACGTGCTAGGGCAGCTTAGGTGACAGGATGCCTATATGCTTCTCAGGGATTCGAAGCTGGAGGGACCTTATGAAGCATCTAATCCAACTCCTTTTATGTCCCAGAGAAGATAAAAGGCCCCAAGAAGGAAAACAACTCAACTGAATGTCACCCAGCCAGTTAGTGAAGGAGTTGACGTCATGTATTTAAATTTATACTCTGAATATAATAATAAAACTGACTCCATAGAACTGTTGTAAAGGTATTTAAACGAGATAGCCCATGCAAAGCAAGTTAGCATAGTGCTTGGTATAGAGAACCACGTGGTACAGGTTGCTCCGCCCCCTTCCTGGGTCTCAGCTCTCCTGCTGCTTACCATATTCACATTCTCACTGAAGTTCTGTAAGTTAGGTGGGGCAGGCTTTATTATCCCTTTACTTCCCGGCACACCAAGTCTTGCTGAAGTAAGCTGAGATGCCCAAGTGTAATCATTGTGCTAGTGGTGAAATCTGCCTTGGCCCGTGTTATGTAATCAAAGAATGTTTGGGGTTGTTGCCCATTCAAACCCATCCCTCCCGACTCTGAAGCCAGTGCTCTTTCCTTTATACGGTGCTGATGGATGTGTGCATGGGGGCAAGCTACTTTGAAATGCTATGAATACCAGCGTGGTGACAGATGTGTAAGAACACATGGGGCCACAATCCCAGTGTATCTTACATCTACAGTGTAATGTTATTATCAGGCATTTATCAAGACTACTATGTGCCAGGAGCTCTGCTTACTGCAGAGATAAATATAAAATGAATAGGATACAGACCCTGTCCTCAAAGGGCACTTAATTTGATAATAGAGATAGACTTAGGCATAAATAATTTGAAAGTAAGGCAGATGGTGATCCATGCCTATTATACTCTCTATGCACTAAAAGGAAGTATAGGGATGGGGGTTGCACTTCTTGATGTGGTGGGAAAGGGTAGGCTGAGATAGAGTCACCCCCAAATGTCTCATTCAGCTGAGCTCACAGGCCGTCTGGGTGAAGGGATTCCACCACAGGGCCATGCTGTGTGTCAGAGGGAAGAATGCTTCAGGGCCCATGAGGGACTTCAGACTCACGAGCTCCATGGCCTTGACTGCCGAGTGACCACCGCTAGGTCAGTGTATTGTCTCTGGGTCCCTTGTCTCTGTTTCTTCAGCAGTTTTACAAAATGGGAGAATGTCCCTTTTCTTGTTATGAGCTTGGTGGGGACTGGCATGGCCATTTGTCCAGTCCTTTGCTTCTGGAAAAGACTGCTTGCAACTGTGCAGATGGGTAAGAATCTATACTCTACACAGAGAATGAGAAAATGCCACTCCTATTCTCTCTTCTCTCTGTTTTGGTGGGTAGGAGGGGCTGGGGGTCAGGGACAGTGTGTGGGGGGGAAGGACAGTGAGGGGATTTGTAGGTCAGTGTTTGACAAGGGGAGCTGGGTCACTGAGGGAAAATATGGCCTTGCTCTTCACTGGCAGGTTCCCAGGGAAGCTCTAACTGTTCCCCACCTGTCCTGTGCTCCCCTCCCTGGTGCCGCTGTCCCCGCATGCAAGGAGCAGGGAGGCGATGATGAATTTCCCCCGAACGGCATTACAGACAGTCATAAATAATGCTTTGCTCTTTGGTGACGGCACTTTCCATTAGAGCTGCCTGTGCTGGGCTGTTGCTACCCCCAGTCTTCTGCCGGGGACTTGCAGTAAAATTTATCAGCGAGCTTTCTGCACCTCATAAATCATCTCCTCCGGGAGCCATCTGGCAGATAAGGCCACAAGAACCCACATGCTCTGCAGAGGTGGAGTCGGAGAGAGAACTGCCCTCTCTGGGGCCCAGGCCTGGTAGAGGGGGACTTTCTCCCCATCAGCCCGGGCTTGTCACACTTTCCGTGGCTTTTCCTATCAGGCTCAGGATGGGGGCCTTGGACATGGCGGTTGTTCCAACTCACAGAGTGGCTTGGCTTCCCACTCTGGGGACAGATCTGAACAATCACCTCCTCCTAGGGCTTTCTACCCTGCAAGGGTCAGAAGGTCCTGACACTAGGCCGGAGCAGGGGTGCCCCAGGGCAAGGCAGATGCTGTGAGAGGCATGGCTATGGCTTAATTGAATCCTCTTTGGCGTCTTCTGGCCACTTGAATATTGGCCAACGTGAAAATAATATCACAATGATAGGAAACTTCCTGCTGGGATGAAAGGCACCTCCTTGCTATTCTGGGTCAAACTTCACACGGACATTTCCACTTTCAACTACCATGATATTAGACTTTTTATTTTATTTTTTTAAAATATGGATTACTTTCCATTAATATACATTAAGGGAGGATCTAATGCATGCTGGATCTAGAGGTGGAGATACTTAGATTAATTATCTCAGTTCTTTCTTTAAGGCACTTACAGTTTAGTTGGAGAGACTGTTTTGAAACTAGTCTCAGGCGTGGTGGTGGCACCGTCCACTCTCACGGGGCCCTACCGGACGTGGTGAGAAATGTCAGCTCTCTGGTTTTGAGGTCCCAGTGCCTGGCACGGTGCTTGGTGCGCCCTAAGCACTCAGAAGCTGTGTGTTGATTATACTGAATGCAATGTGGCAGCGAGCAAAGTACCTGCCACAGCCACCAGTACAAAGTAGAATACGAGAATGAAATAATAACGAACGTTATCGAAACAGCTTGGTCATCCCCAGCCCCCGGAAAGGTGTGGAGCCCGTACCATAGGCAGAGTATCCTGCCTGGAATGTGATGAGAATTGCATTCTTGTCTCAGCTCTGCAGCTGGCTGCCTTGGCTCCCTCAAGGGGAGCTCTGAGCCTCAGTGTTCTCATTTATAAAGTAACACGGAAAGACAAGGTAATTCTTTTAGGTAATTTTTAATTTTGTTGCTACTAGAGCATTCTCTAATTTTTCCATTGCTGATGCCCACTTTTTGGAAAGACGGGAAGCTGAGTGGGTAAAACCGGTCGGGATTCTACTCCTTTCCTGCCCTGTGTGGCCACTGCTCAGCCCGGGAAGGCTTGCTTAAGGTCTGCGTGTGAGAACCCCAGGCAGCCAGAGCCCAAGCTCCCTGTGCTCTTCCTGGAACTCCTTCTGCAGGAGGGCACCGATCATGCCGCTTCCGACTGCCGTGGACATGTCCCGGGAAAACATTAAACGGACTATCCTGAAGATGCTTAGCTTAGCTATGCATTTAATTTGGTGGTAATTGAAATTTGCCAACAAAGATTTGCATGTAATCTGTGATTTCATTTTTCAATTAAAATTACTTCCTGTGGATGGGAAGTGCTTGGCTCTTTTTCTCCTCACAGTGCTCTGTAAACATTAATTCTCCACTTCTTTGGGTGCTGAAGTGAGGGGAAGTGTGTAGGACAGGGAAGCAAAGGCTGAGGCCTAGGTGGCATCCCGAGGTCCCTCAGGATGGCAGGGCCACTGGGGAGGTGAGGTGAGGGTGGGCCTCTTTCTTTGCAATGAGTTGGGCAAGAAAGCCCCAGCAGGGGACTTCTGGGTCTCAGATTCCAGGGGCAGACAGGGGTTAGGGTGCTGCTAGGAGGTTGTCAGAGGTGAGAAGAGCCAAGATTCTTCATGGTCATGGTGAGCAAGCAGTAAGCAGGGACCAAGGCAGTAGGCTCAGGTATGGGGGAGCAGGAGCACGGCTGATCTGAAGGAGAGAGTCTCCTCTGGGTGACTGTGGCCTTTGATAAAAGCAGGAAGCCACATAGCTCAATGGAGAACTGAGAGGAAGGTGTGTTCCATGGATGGCAGGAGAGGGGAGGGGAGGGGAGGACAGGAGAAGCCCCACGAGTGGGTGGAACCTGTAGGACATCAGTTCTAAGGAGCCAGCTCCTGAGTGTGGGCTTTTCCTTCGTTGGCTCTGCAGCCTTGGGCCGGTACTTCATTTCCTTGAGCCCGTCTCCTCTGCTATCCGATGGGCGTGTCCTACGTGAGTCAGGGCAGCAGCAGCAGCAGCAGCAGCCTGGCAGTGGGAGTGTCATCGCGAGGGCAGGGGCTCCGTCGTCATGTGCCCAATGCCCAGCACATAGCAAGCGTTCAGTCAAGTCTGGTAAAACGGAAAATTGCTCAGATAAGGTGGTGCGAGTGGAAGTGTATTTTCTAAAAATTCATCTTTGGTATTCTTACTGCCTTACTGTTGTTGAAAATGTGATTAGGTACAGTATTTGACACGAGGCTGGGCTGGTTCTGGGCCGAGCTTCCGGTTGGGAAGGGTGGAGGCAAAGGCCTGAATACAAGTGTTCTTGACTCGGTGCTTCTCTGGGAGCCTGGAGCGCTGCTGGCAACTTGCTGCTTGAGACCCGGGTTCCCCTGTGTGCCCCAGCTGGGGGCTGCTTTCTGGGCGTGGGCCGGTCCCCTCCATGGCAGGTGGAAGACTCATGGGTCTGCGCCAGGCCAGCACGTCACTGTGGTTGGACAGATTTTGGGACAGTTTGCCACAAAGAGCCCCGAGGTGTTTCCGAGAGAGTAAGTTCCTCTGGCCAGGCCGGAGCTGGAATTACGAACCATCTTAAGAATTAGTGATTTCAACTGCAGCTGGAGGTCACCCAGCCCGGGGCAGAGCAGGGGTCCTCTTCACCACAGCAGGTCTTTTTCTGGTCTGGTTTCTTTCAAGTAGAGATAATCCCTTCTACCTGGCTAGACAGCTGAACTGTTTTCATTCTTTTTTTTATTTAGTAATAAATCTGCCAACCCTGCAGGGCTCAAGCCAAGGGCTTTGCTTGCTGCATCTACACAGAGGTCTCGTAAAACTGGTGTAAAATGAAAGAGAAAAATGCATATTTCACACTTTGTCTGCTCTGGGTTATGGCGGTTCTCGACTCATCCCCATTACAAACAGCCGACCTTCCCACAGAGTTCAAGAGCCTTCTGCTGGCCTGGAAGAACCGTGTCTCCGTCTTCCTGTCCCACTGTCCCTCCCTGCCTCTTTCCCAAACACACAGGTCGGCCTGAGAGGAAGCAGGACTGTTTGCTGCTTCAGTGGTTTTCAGGACGGAGGGGGCATAAAGACCCAGAGCAGACACATCAGCCTGTGGACACACACAGGCCGCAGATGGGTGTGCCCTCCCTCGTCCACACACCGTCTTGGGCCTATTCCTGCATCTACTCACTCTCCCTCGATGTAAATTTAAGTAGGCTATAGGAATGTGGGTTTTCCTCTATTGAAGGCTGCCTTGTGTTCATTACAGGTAAATTTCAACCATGACCAAATCTCTAACAATTGCTTAGTAAGCATTCTATAGAAACAAACAATTTCCAACCATACCTGCTTCTATTCCCCTATGCAAATCTGCATACCAGCCAGAGGGGTCTCTTTAGACTTTCCAAGCATGTCGTATATGTTTCCACCTCCTGGTCTTTACCTCACACAATTCTCTTGCACTGATTCTGCTTCTCTCTCTATTCTGCCAAGCTCAGTCTTGTCTACCTTCAAAGCACCCTCCTCCTTGCAGCCTTTCTGGGTCACCCCAGCCTATAGCATTCTCTTGTCACTTGGACCTCAATGAGCCATTAGCTCTCATGTCACTCTGTCTCTTGAATATCAATTATACAATGCTGTTTTTTTTTCCTGAGAAGCTATGGTCATTTTTCTATTTAACTATCATTTCCTTATTTAATGCCTCTCATTCCCCTATTAGACTATAATGTCTTACATATATTTCTATCCTTTCCAGGGCCAAATCCATGGTAGGCACTTAGTGAATGCTTGTCACAGAAATGAATGAATGACAAGTCCCCACATGGGGTGTGAGCGTGGCTCTGGTGTTGTGGCTTTATCTTTCTCAATTGAAATAGGAAGCAAGACAATTCACACCTCCAAGGGAGGGCAGAGTCGTGACTTGTGGGAATGCTGTCCATCGATGTTTCCTCTTGTTTGGACAGTGCTGGAGATCAGGGAGCTGTTAAATGTCAGGAGCAGCTCCAGGGTTCTCTGTACAGTCCCTGAGATCCCCTTGTCTGTGATCACACAGACTGTTGAGATTTTTACGGTGGCGAGAAACACTAACACTTCTCACTGTGTGCCCCTCCCTCTGTACTTCCCTTCTCCTTTCTACATCCCTGTACGCCCCCCACATGCAGCCTGTATTTAATTCAGAGCGGGGCATTACTAATTCAATTTCCTTTCGACTGTGTTGAGCACGGCTGCTGCCTGCCATCTTGCTACGTCTTTGCTTTGTGCTTCCCACCTCAAGGCCACTTTACGAATTGGTTTGATCTGTGGCTGTGGTTTGTAGCTGTCACTGATTTCTTTGTTGTTGCTGCTGCTGCTGCTGTTTCCTTGCAGCTCGATTTTTAGCTGAGTGCTTGAGTAGTAAATATAGTTTACACCAACTCTGTTGGAAATAATGGCATTTATGTGCTGAAGTTATTTCCAAAACCTGTGATATGTGTATACAAATAGATCCACGGCAGGGCCCCTGGACTGGGGGGAACTGACTCTATAAAACCTTCAAGATAGAGTATAAACAGGTGTCTGAGACTAGGGCTAGGCCAGGCGGTTCAGAGCAGAACTTCCTCCTACCCCTGCTGTTGGCTCTGAACTGAAGCGGTACCATAAATATCTCGTTTGGCGTGGTGGGGTGTAGGAGGCATTTTTGTGATCATATTTACCTGGGAAATTGTTCACTTATATTCTTTTGTGCAACTCACATTAAACCTCTCACTTTGCTATTCACTCACCCTCAATGGCTTTAAACCTAAATTGCCCTGGATCCTGGTAGGAAAAAAAATATGCCAAGAAACTATGGGATTGACTGATAAAATTGTTGGCCTTTTTTTTTTTCCCCCCAAATGGCTGCTAGTTTGGGGATCTTCAGTAAACTGGGTGAATCTAACCATCCTGAGCCATACCCCTTAAGCTCCGTCTTGGGGTTCTACATCCTAACTGGGAGCAGGAAATAGAGAATTTGGAACTCTCAGAGGGGAAAGCTGGGCTGCCCTTACAGATGTGGCTCTGCCCTCCGAATCTGGGTGGTGCGGATATCTCGGATGCCTGGGTTTTGGACCCTCTGTCTGTCCTCATCTCTGAATCGCTGAGGGCACCAGTCCCCGCATCTGACATCTCCGGAAGAGGAGGCTGCATCTCCACCCTAGGTGAAGGTCTCGATCGCCAAGAGGCCAGGAGTGATTTCAAAGACATCTTGGCTCTCTGTGCTGAAGGCTGCGTGACAAAGGCATCGGAAGGGTGTTTTGATTGTTCTCCAACTTGTAAATGCCAAGCAGAAATCTTGTTGCAGTTCCTAAATGCCACATTTCGGCGTGTTTATTGTTTCCCCCCCTAACGGGGAAAGATGGTGAATGGACTAATAATTCAGGAGCCGAGAACATGTTTATTTGATTTTTAGAGCTTTAGCAAATACAGTGTGTACAAAACCTGGTGCCAACAGCATGCATAATTCCTCCAGGAATGGGGCTGATAGAAACACAAAGCTTGCATGCTTCAAAACTGTAACCAATATTTACACATCTGAGTGACTAATTCTCTACTCTGAGCAGGAGAACAATAGGCATAATAGTCAGGTACATTAATGCAGAGCATGCTCGTCTGGTGACTTGGATATTTGACACATAAACAAAGTTGGGGGGGGAGCTAGGGGGAGAAGTAGAGGCTTTTTATCTACCTGTGTTAACCATACACCAAACAGCAGGTTACAAACACACTCGGAAAATGCTGACCCAATGCCGTTCTTGTACCTCACATGCAGGATTGGCACGTGATTTGCAGCGCTGCGGGAGTTCTGTAGCTGACCTCATTAGCGGCGCGTTTCCTGGCTTGTTAGCATCATATTTGTATAATTTACAGCACCTTCATTTTTATGGAATGTGTTTCTTGTAGAGTGTAATGGCAGCAATATATTTAACCTATCGTATTTAGGAATGCTTTTGCTGGAGGCAGCCTGCAGATATAAAGGGGACATTTTCTCCTCTCCTGCCTGGGCCTTTTTTTTTTTTCTTTTCTCATTTTGGCTTGCTGAGCTGCCACATATGTGTGTATGTGTGTGTTTATGCCTGTATAAACATATGTGTGCAAATGCCTGGAAGACATACAAGGGGCCCTGGAGTCACGTGTGACTCTTTCTTCCAAGCTTTATCATTGCTCCCTATCTCCAAGGAGTGGTCGTAGACTAGGTCGACCTGAAAGACCTAGATGTCTTGCTTTGAGAGGATGAATTTGCCGAATGCCATAGGGAACCCAGGAAGATCAGATCTCTGAGAATGACTTCTTTTAGAGCATGGGCAGATGAGAGCAGTGTGCAGATGCCCCCAGGAAGGCGGCACACTAAGGTGAGTATGTGGGCAGACATGTGCATGTTCATCTCCTTCTTGACTCATGTGAAAAAGACAGGAATGGCTAGGACCAAGAATTTGGAAAGGGGGTCATGCTTTCATTTAGAGGTCTCTAAGGGGCAGCTGGGACCCGGACCCGGGAGACCTGATCCCAGGCTCAGCCTGCTGCTAACCTGCTGCAGGACCTCAGGTACATTGCTTTCCCATCTCAGGTCACAATCTCCTCATCTGAAAACAAAGGGATTGGACCCGATCAGCTCTCGTCAGAGTTTGATGTTTCTGAGCTCCCTGTCCCTTGTCTACTCTGCTCCTGAAGGCAGATAAAAACCGTAGGCTGGGGATCTCATCAACCAAATCGTCCGAGCTATGTTCTTGGGGGTTACTTGCAGTGACCCAGAAAAGAGAAACACAGCTCTCCAGGAACTGTCAGCGTGTCTTAGTCACATCTTCTGACAGGGGGCAAAGAGGGTGAATAGACTAATAATTCAGAGACCAGGGACATGGTAGGGTGAGTTTTAGAGCTTCAGTAAAAACTGGCGCCAGAGTGTGTTTAGCTGCATACTTCCTTCCCATAACCACTTCTTGGCCTCAAAGAGAAACTCACCCCAGGGGCAAGATAACTAGCGAGGCCCTGGACTATGTCAACCCATGAAAGAATGATAAGACATTTAGTAAATATATTAAAATGATCTGAGGCACAGAGACAAAGGTTACCCAACTGGCTGGTCAGGTTAGGGATCTTTGTAGCTCTTCTATCCACCCCCTACCTCTCTGCTTTCGAAATTTCAGAAATTTTTCTGCTACTGTTGTCTTCTCCAACAGCTATACCTCTTCTCACCAATCTGAGAGGATTTGGGCCCTTGATATGTCCTGAAAATGCTGGAGTGGCTAAATATATGGTCATAATTCAAAATGCTAACTGTATTTACATCCAAAGTTTGAAAGTAAGTTTCTATTCAAATTTTAAATACACAAGGGTTACTGGCTACTTGAAGGCACACAATGGTGAATAATTTAGTAAAGAAAACTCATTGTTTTACAAAGTCTAGTTTTAACTTAACTGAATCCTGAAATATTCATTGAACATCTACTAAGTTCTGGGGACTCCAACAAAGACTGTATAAAATTCCTGCCTCAAGGGGCTCTTATTCTAACATTTGAGTTGGAATTTGCATATATTTTGTCCACACATATTAGTACATATAAAATGTAGACAGTTTTAGCATCCATTGTCCATTAAGTAGGTTGGCTTCCAAACTGCAAAAGTAAGATCATTTTTATAAATACTTATTAAAAAAACTCTTATCTCTTATTAGTTGCACTTGACTGCTTTGGTAACTGGCTTGTCTAATGTGACGATAAAAAGGGGTTGTGAACCTGGACTCAGAGTAGTGGAACAGATGTGTGGTTGCATAAACTCTTTCCCTTCTGTTAAAATAAAAGCCATGTTTTTTCTTCTCTCTGGGGATAGTTCCTGTACTTTGCTCTAGGTCATCTCATTCATTCTCACCTTTTCATGACCTAGAACTATGACTTATATTTATGCTTTCCTTATACAAATCTTTTCCATCTTCAAAAAATGCTACCTCTGCCATCTCTGGATTGGTTACCTGTTTCTTACGTCAGTCACACTTTCTGAACAGCCATGTTGCCTTACTTGGGTATGGCTTCTACTCTCCTCCGTGCCCTTGACACTTCTCCCCAGTGAGCTCCAATTCACTCAATGAAACAGACGTTTACATTGTATGCTCCCTCCCCAGGACTGCCCACTCTTTTGGATCATCGCCATCTCCTGGGGTCTGCTCACCTTTTTGGTCACTTTCCAGTTTACTTCCTAATTTTGGGATTTGGTACCTGACCCTTCTGTTTGGGTCCTTAGGGTTTTAATCAAGTCTCTGCATTCTCACTCTATTTTCTCTCTTGTTCAGACTATTTTATTTCTTTGCCACAGCTTCAATAACCTTTTATATTCTGAAGACTCTCCAGCTCTCCTGAGACTTCCTACCACACAGCTCCACTTGGCTACTATGCTGTAACAAAGAGAATACAAAATACAGTAGCTTGAATATGATTGAATTTGATTTCACTCATACCATAGTCCAAAGGTTTTGGGCATTCCAGGGAGGGCAAGTAGGTCTGTTTCATGAAGATGTCCAGGGAGGCACTTTTTTCTCCCCTATATTGTTACTTTTTCATCCAGGGTTCTGTCCTCTTCCCTAGGATGAAAGATGTCCCAAATAAACTGTGTTCCAACGTGCACAAAGGGGGAATAGGAAGCTGAGGGCCACCAACTCCCTCCTCAGGAAGTGAGTCCGTAGTTGTACATGGCACTTACATACTTATTCCAGGGACTATACCTAGTTGCAAGCTAAGCTAAGGGATGTGGTACTAGCTGGGTAGTCTTGAAGTCAGATTTTACTTTGAAAAAGAAAAACAGACCTAGGCTTTATCAATCCACTATAGAATGATAATAAATTAAGCAAATCTATTAAAATGACCCAAGGCACAAGGACATAGTTTGCCTAACTGACTGGTCAGATCAAAGTTTTTGCACCTTCTCCTCACCCCCAGACCCCAGAATGCATGTTGGAGGACAATCACAAGTCTCTGTCACAGGCCCCTTGAACTGAACACCCCCAAACTCACCCATTATCTTTCTTCTCAGACCTGCTCCTTCTATAGTTTTCTCTCTTGGTAAGTATCGTCATCAGTAAAACTAAGAGGACTCTTCAACTAAGGAACACTGAAGAAGCCACACTGAGACTGGTGGGAAAAGTGGAAACATGGAGAGGGCTGCCCAGCTCCCCGGAGCAAACAGCAGCTGGGAGAGACTCGCGTGACGGGAAGTGAGTTTAGCAGAGGGGGTGGGTCCTGAGCCCCAGGAACAAAGCCCCAGCCTGCAGCTCCAGAGCCCAGAAGAGGCATAAGGACAGTATTTAGCTGGAAACAAAATCAGGATACTGTTTTTGAGAAAGAGTCTGATTTCTCAGACCCAGGATTCTTCTTAAAGGGACCGCACAGAACACCTCTCTCACAACCACTCATCCGGGGCTCTGGGAGACGGGGAGAGAGGAGAGGACCAGAGTAGCAGAAGACAGTAGTGAGTCTTAGGGTCTGAGCTGCAGCACCCGCACCCACACGGCTGAGGGTTCTGTCGGCAAGGGCGGAAGCCGGGTGGCCACCACTGGGCCCAGGTGTGAGCTCAGTCTTGCCTGGTTGGGGAGGAGGGGGCGTATGAAAGTGGTCAAGCCCAGCTGCGTGCTGCCTGTAATCCAGCCTGCAGGAGAAGGGTGGGAACCCTGGGAGGGGTGGAGATAGGCCCTTGAGCAAAGGCGCAGGAGCACAGCCTTGCCCCGCCCAGGAACTGAGGCTTGTGGCCTGACTTGGGAGTCAGCTTCTCCCACAGGGGTGGAGCCAAAAGCCCAGAACAGGCAGAGTCCCACTACTGAGCGTGGGCATGCAGTCCCTCCCGGCCTGTGGAGCCAAGGCTAGCAGCAGTCCCACAAGCGGGCTCCTCCTGCAAGGACAGGGCGAAAGCATGGAAACAGGTGGAGACCTGCAGCTGAGCAAAGGTGCTCGCCACTGTCCTCAGGGCCAAGCATAACGACACCCACGGGGGTGGGGCAAAGGCCAAGGCCACCAAGGCTTGTATACCCGAGCACGTGATCACAGCCACCCCGTGAAGGAAAGGCGGAAACCACAGCAACAGCCCCAGTGGGAAGGCACCAGCAATGCCCATACCCAAACGCTCTAGGCAGCAACAGCAGAGAGGTGGTAGGCCTGCAGACAGACCATACCTAGGGAACAGAGGTCACACCCAGTGGACTCCAGTGGCCAAGACCTTCTTTTACACACACAGAGAAGATGAGAAGGCAGAGAAATGCAACACAAATGAGTCAAGAGAAATCCCCAAAAAAGGACCTACATGATTCAGGTATAACCAAATTACCAGATGCAGAGTTTAAAATCACAATTATTAGTATGCTCAAAGACATTAGAACAACAATAGATGGTCATTACGAACACCTAAATAAATAGCAGATATAAAAACGGACATTGAAATAATAAAAAAGAATCAGTTAGAAATGACAAATACAATATCAGAAATGAAGAACACAATGGAAGGAATTAAAAGCAGGCTGGATGAAGCTGAGAATTGAATCAGAGAGTTAGAGGACACGATAAAAAAAGGCACGGAAGCAGAGCAGAAAAAAGAAAAGAGACTCAAAAAGTCTGAGGAATCTCTAAGAAAGCTCTGTCACAACATGAAGAGAAATAACATCCACATCATAGTGGTTCCTGAAGAAGAAGAGAAAGAACAAGGGATAGAGACTTTGTTCAAGCATATCATAGCTGAAAACTTCCCTCAATTAAGGCAGGAAAACATCTCACATGTTCAGGAAGCACAGAGAACTCCATTAAGGAGAAACCCAAAGAAATCAACACCAAGACACATCATAATTAAAATACCAAAGCTAAGTGATAAAGAGAAAATATTAAAAGCTACTAGAGAAAGAAAGACTATTACCTACAAAGGAGCCCCCATAAGGATGACTTCTGACTTCTCAACAGAAACACTTGAGGCCAGAAGGGAATGGCAAGAAATATTCAAAGTAATGCAGAACAAGAGCCTACAACCAAGACTACTTTATCCAGCAAGGCTATCATTTAAAATTGGAGGGGAAATAAAAAGCTTTACAGACAAAAAAAACCTCAAGGAATTCACTATAACCAAACCAAGGCTGCAAGAAATGCTAAGGGGGCCCTGGCCGGTTGGCTCAGTGGTAGAGCGTCAGCCTGGCATGCAGAGGTCCTGGGTTTGATTCCCGGCCAGGGCACACAGGAGAGTCACCCATCTGCTTCTCCACCGCCCCCCCCCTCTCCTTCCTCTCTGTCTCTCTCTTCCCCTCCCGCAGCCGAGGCTCCATTGGAGCAGAGATGGCCCAGGTGCTGGGGATGGCTCCTTGGCCTCTGCCCCAGGTGCTAGAGTGGCTCTGGTTGCAACAGAGCGACACCCCGGAGGGGCAGAGCATCGCCCCCTGGTGGGCAGAGCATAGCCCCTGGTGGGCGTGCTGGGTGGATCCCTGTTGGGCGCATGCGGGAGTCTGTCTGACTATCTCTCCCTGTTTCCAGCTTCAGAAAAATACAAAAAAAAAAAAAAGAAATGCTAAGGGGCCTGTTGTAAACAGATCAAAGGAGAAAAAGAATATGGCAAAAGAGGAATACAATTTTAAAGAATAAAATGGCAATAAACAATTACATATCAATAATAACCTTAAGTGTAAATGGATGAAATGATCCAATCAAAAGACATAGGGTAGCTGTGTGGATAAGAAAACAGGACCCATACATATGCTGTCTACAAGAGACACACTTTAAAAAAAAAGATGCTCATAGACTGAAGATACATGGATAAAAAAAAATATTTCACGAAAATGGAAATGAAAAAAAAAGCTGGGGTAGCAATACTTATATCAGACAAAAGGATATAAAATTAATACTCAGAAATCAGAGGCATTTTTATACACTAACAATGAACTGTCAGAAAGAGAAATTAAGGAATCAATCCCCTTTACCATTGCAACCAAAAAAATAAAGTACCTAGGAATAAATTTAACCAGGGAGATTAAAGACTTGTACTCAGAAAATTATAAAACATTGATAAAAGAAATCAGGGAAGATACAAACAAGTGGAGGCATATACCGTGCTCATGGTTAGGAAGAATAAACATCATTAAAATGTCTATATTACCCAAAGCAATTTATAAAGTCAATGCAATACCGATTAAAATACCAATGACTTACTTAAAAGATATAGAACACATATTCCAAAAATTTATATGGAACCAAAAGAGAACACGAATAACTTCAGCAATCTTGAAAAGGAAGAATAGAGTGGGAGGTATCACACTTCCAGATATCAAGTTATACTATAAGACCATTGTGCTCAAAACAGCCTGGTACTGGCATAAGAACAGGCATTTAGATCAATGGAACAGAACTGAGAACCCAGAAATAAACCCACACCTTTATGGACAACTGATATCTGACAAAGGAGGTAAGGGCATACATTGGAGTAAAGACAGCCTCTTCAACAAATGGTGTTGGGAAAATTGGAAAGCTACCTGCAAAAAAATGAAACTAGACCACCAACTTACACCATTCACAAAAATAAACTCAAAATGGATAAAAGACTTAAATATTAGCCGTGAAACCATAAGCATCTTAGAAGAAAACATAGGCAGTAAGCTCTGACATTTCTCGCAGCAATATATTTGCCGATTTGTCTCCACAGGCAAGTGAAATAAAAGACAGGATAAACAAACGGGATTATATCAAACTAAAAAGCTTCTGCACAGCTAAAGACAATAAGAACAGAATAAAAGACAAACTAAACAATGGTAGAATATATTTGACAATGCGTCTGATAAGGGGTTAATAACCAAAATTTATAAAGAACTTGTAAAACTTAATACCAGGAAGACAAACAATTCAATCCAAAAATGGGCAAAAGAAATGAATAGACACTTCTCCAAAGAGGACATACAGATGGCCAATAGGCATATGAAAAAATGCTCAACATCACTAATCATTAGAGAAATGCAAATTAAAACCACAATAAGATATCATCTCACACTGGTCAGAATGGCGCTCATCAATAAAACAACACAGAATAAGTGCTGGCGAGGATGTGGAGAAAAGGGAACCCTCCTGCACTGCTGGTGGGAATGCAGACTGGTGCAGCCACTGTGGAAAACAGTATGGAGATTCCTCAAAAAATTAAAAATCGAACTGCCTTTTGACCCAGCTATCCCACTGTTAGGAATATACCCCAAGAACACCATAGCACTGTATGAAAAGAAGAAATGCACCCCCATGTTTATGGCAGCATTGTTCACAATAGCGAAGCTCTGGAAACAGCCCAAGTGTCCGTCAGAGGACAAGTGGATTAAAAAGCTTTGGTACATATATACTATGGAATACTACTCAGCCATAAGAAATGATGACATCGGATTATTTACAACAACATGGATGAACCTTGATAACATTATACTGAGCGAAATAAGTAAATCAGAAAAAACTAAGAACTATATGATTCCATACATAGGTGGGACATAAAAATGAGACTCAGAGACATGGACAAGAGTGTGGGGTTACGGGGTGGGGGGGAGGAGAGGGAGTGGGATGGGAGAGGGGAGGGGCACAGAGAAAACCAGTTAGAATGTGACGAAAGACAATTGGACTTTGGGTGATGGGAATGCAGTACAAGCAAATGGCAAAATAACTTAGAGCTGTTTTCTCTGAACATACGTACCCTGATTTATCAATGTCACCCCATTAAAATTAATAAAAAAAAAAGTATCATTGTCATATCCAGTTGCAAAAAGCAAAAACCTGGAATCATTCTTGAGCTCTCTTTTGCTGCTGTACATCTAATCTTTCTCAAACTCTAACTGTTTACAGCTCTTAGATATTTGAGACTCAGACACTTCTAGCCCATTGCTACTAGCTTGGTACAAAACACCCTTCTCTCTTCCTTGGATCATTGCAGTTGGTTCTTAACTGGCCTGCTTACACTCACTCCTGCTCCTTCTCATCTATTTCCCATTCTGTTTTCAAAATTACTATAGAATTGGAAAAATGATCACCTTACCTCTGCTTGAAATCTTTCAATGGCTTTTCATGAACCCAAATTTATAATGTGCTCTAGAACACTGGTCCCCAACCATTTTGGGGCCACGGACCGGTTTAACGTCAGAAAATATTTTCACGGACCGGCCTTTAAGGTGGGAGGGATAAATGTATCATGTGACCGAGACAAGCGTCAAGAGTGAGTCTTTGACGGATGTAACAGAGGGAATCTGGTCATTTAAAAAAAATAAAACATCATTCAGACTTAAATGTAAATAAAATGGAAGTAATGTAAGTTATTTATTCTTTCTCTGCGGACCAGTACCAAACGGTCCACAGACTGGTACCAGTCCATAGCTCGGGGGTTGGGGACCACTGCTCTAGAAGACCCTGCATGATATGACCTTGGCCAAGGTCACCAGGCTGGTCTTGGATCTCTCCCATCCTGATATACTGGATTTATTTCAACTCCTAAAATTGGTTCTGCTATCCCTCAATCCCTCGATTCTCATTTTTCAAGTGTACTACTTTTTTTTTTCTTTTTCCTGAGAATTCCTGTTTCCCTCCCTGCTTGGTTAACTGCAATTTCCCCTGCAGAGCTCTGGTTTGGGATGACTGTCTCCATGGGGTCTTCCTCCTGTCTGTTAGGGCCATCTCCTTGTTCTGTGCTTCTACAGCACCTCAAAATTCTTCTTTACTAACACTCAACAAACCAATACTTTAATAGCTAGTATCTATATTTGTGACTATGTTGTAGGTTCCAAGAAGGCAGGGCTGCCTTTATTTGATGAGTAAAACAAACAAAAGCATTTGGCAAAAACATGCTATCTTTAACTAATTCCTTTACCCCTTCACTCTACTGTTCTATGGGAAGCCTTAGTGTAATGGTGTAGTGCTTACCTATTACATAATAGCAACAGCTTTTCTTTGAAAATTATTGGGAATGTACACTGAAAGAAACAAATAGTAACAAATATAAGTGATACCTAACATTTAATTATCATAACGAGAACTTACATTTATCTACTGTTTTATAATTTTCATGCTTTTGTTTACTCAACTTTATTTGGACCTTGCAAGACTCTGTTTGTTAGAGATGTCAGTAAATTATCCCTACATTATAGGTGTGTAAATTGAGATTCTGTGAAATCAAATGACTTAAGTAAGGTCTTTCATTTAGTAAATCAGGGAGACAGAGTTAGAGCCCAGATCTCTGACCTCAGAGCCAGGGAACCTGTCTGCTCACTGTTTGGACTGTGATAGAGATCGTGAAACGCAGCTATGCATGTCTCTGGTTTCTCTGTCTGGCAAAGGCAGGTATTTGATAATTATATGTTGGACAAATAAATGCATGAATAGATGTACAATAAGACTGACTAAGATTTAACACTAAAATGTAAGGAAAAAATTATGGGATAATAAACAGACGCAATAAAACATGTTATGTTACATAGGAGAGAAGTAGAATCTGGACAGCAGACTAGATAATTGCTTTTAAGTGAATTCAGTGATCATTTTAAATAACTGTGGGTGTGGGAGATCCATATATACTTCTCAAGAATCTTGAACCCACTAATGACAGGCTTGACAAAGGAAGTTTTACTATAACTCAGGATTTGATCGAAATGCAAGATAGAAAATGTGTGGATAATACCCAACTTGATTTTCTCCAAAGCACAGAAAGGAGCAGAGGACTTTGGACTCTGTCTTTGGCTTGAGGGGGCCTTACTCCCCTGTCCAAACTTCATTCTCTCCCTACCTCTCTGAGCCATTGAAATGTATTCCTGAATAAAGTTGGCACAGGCAGCCATGTACAGAACCTCTGTCTCTCCAGAAAAACACCAGTGTCTTTATTTGACATTTTGGGGTGAATAGCAATTCCATCAGGGACAAGGACCTCCCCCATGGGAAGGCCTTAACTCTGTCTCATCAGAATTATCTGAAAACCTACAATTCTGATGATTCTATGAGGGGAACAATTTGCCCGATCTAAGGATTTTTGTATTTTTTCTCTTTGGTTAGTTTCAGGGTTATCTCTAGGTATGTAAAGTGCCTATGGTAGTTCTTGGACATAATGGGTACTCAATAATTGGTGGTTATCACAGAGATAGTGCAGCCAACTGTAAAGACAAGTGCATAGACATGACGGTGGAAACCTAGTTATGACACTTACTAGGTGGCAAAATGACTTCTTGATTGTGAGCAAGTTATTTAAATTTTCTCATCTTAAGAATTCTCATTTATAAAAAAGTAAGAGCTACTATGAGCCAGGATCTGTATTAGGTATTCTACTCCTGTTATTTCTTATCATTGCAATGATTTTAAATGCTCAGTTCATAGGTGAGTTAACAGGCTCATAGTCATTAATTTGCCGCAGGATGTGGTCATGTAGCTAGTGTCAAAGTTGAGATTCAAACCCAGGCCTATCTGACTCTAACCTTTGATTATTTTCTGCTTTATAACACTGCTCATGTAAAACAGAGATGATAAAAATGCTGAATTCTTATGATTAGAGTCAGTTTATGACATACTTTTGGCACTCAAAATAGCAAATATTATTATTCATTATGCTTCAGGTAGAACAGGAAAACCTATATATTTATATTAATCAGAGTTGGAAGAGCTTCAACATGTACTATCCATCAAGAGTCCTGGCTGAAAATTCTCTGTTTGGCACACAGTGGATGCCCAATAAATACTTGTTGACATGTTAGAGATGCTATAATGAAGCATGTTAAAGAACCAGTAATGTCTGAATTTATAGTTGGATTCTGTTCCTTCATAACCCCACCACAAACACACCTCTTTTACCTTTGAAATATACAAAGTTTTGTAAAATGCAGTAGACCAGGGAACTATGAGGGGTAGTTTGAAAAAGCTGGCTTTTTTTTTCCTTCTCAAAATATATTGGGAGAGTTCTGCTTCTCAGATGACTAAGTGTCTTCCTGTTAGACTAACCCTCTCTAAACAGAAACCTATAAACTCTAGATGAAATTAAACAAACAAAACAAAGCCCCATGAAGGCAAAATTGACGCTTGGAAGAAAGAAGTATTGGATAAGTTTCTTATTTATTACTATGGCTTTTAGCTACAGTTAGCATGATATGTGGAAGCTAAAACTTCTGTAGAAAACCTTCAGTTTTTGTGGCATAAGGAACTAGATGATGGAGTTTTGGGCAACCACAGCTGCAAAATATAAACTCCACCCAGATCTCTGGTTCAAGCATGTGTGGCGTAGAATGCAAACAGCTTAGCTAAAAATAGAAGAATTGAACTGAGATTTGAGCCACTACCCAAAAGGCAGAACTTGAAGTTTGAGTCTATCCAATTTAATTGCTTTAACTTTTATCATAACAATAACAACAAAAATGACAACTCAACACTCTTCAGCAGAATGTAACGGAATCCAGATTACTCACAACACAGCATTTACAATAACCAGAATATAATATAAAACTATTCAACTCAGAAATAGCTAGAAAAATAACTTATTTTTGAGAGATATCACAAACAGTGAAGACTGACCCCTGCTTGCCCCAGATGTTAGAATTAGTAGATAAAGATTTTAAATTAGTTACTATAGTTATACTGATTAATATAAGAGAAAATGTGCTTGAAATAAAAAAAAGTAGTGGATAAATAGAAACTGTTAAAATGCACCAAACAGAAGTAAAAAAATAAAATACCTGAAGTAAAAATTTACTGAATGAACTCAAAAGCAGAATGGAAATGACTAAGAAAGAGTTTGTTAACTGGAAGATAGATCAATATAAAGGATCCAATGTTAAAAAAAAGGAAAAAAACAAGCAAACAAACCCCATCCCCCACCCCACCCCACCCCCACCAAGAAGTTCAGATACTTGTGAGATAGCATTAAATGTTTAACTTACACTATATTAAATTTTCAAAAGAGGAAAGAAAAAAGTGCAGAAAAAATATTTGAAGAAATAATGAGCAAATCTTTTACAAATTCGGTGAAAGACAAATTTATATATTCAGGAATCTCATCAAACCTTGAACAGAATAAATATAAAGAAAATCATGCCAAATTACAAAAACCAAAGGATAAGGAGAAAATCTTCAGAGCAGTGAGAGATAAAGGACACATTATAAATAGGGAGACAATGATTTGATGAAGGCAAGAAAATAATGTAAGGACATCTTTGAAATGATTAAAAAAATCTAACCTATTCACCCAAAATTTATGTTTAGTGAAACTATCTTCCAGGGATGAGGACAAAATAAAGACATTTTTAGCTAAAAGAAAACAGAGTTCATCACCAGCATACCCACACTACATTAAATGTTAGACAAAGTTCTCTAGAATGAAAGGAAATGATACCAGATGGAAAAGCAGATTTTTAGGAAGCAATGAAGAACATAAAAAATGGTAAATATCTGAAGTAAATAAAATTACTATATTTTCTTTCTTAATTCCTTTAAAATACACATGACATTTAAAGCATAAATTCTAACATTGTCTTGTGAGATTTAAAACATAGTAGATACAATATGCATATCAACTTGAGCATAAAGATGGGGAGACACAGTAAATTGACATACGGCTGCAAAGTTTTTGCATTTTGCATGAAAAGATGAACTATTAATTCTAAATAGATTGCAAAAAGTTTAATTATGTATGATAATTACTAGAGAAAACACAAAACTAATAATATAATAAGTTATAGTTCAAAAGCCGATAGATAAATAGAAGATACATTTTTTCTTGTCTCTCTCTGCCTGAAAGTTATCTTGATTACTAATTCTTGATGGGAAAAATGAGGGATGCACACATTTATTTATTCATACATGCATCTAATAGACGTTTGTTGCACAACAATTAGATATTCAGGTACTAGACTAGTCCTCGAGGATATAAATAAAATAGGATGGAGTCAGTGCCTATGAGAAGTTTTGTCCTTCTCCCCCATGAATTTATGGAGACTCTCCTAATGGCTTCATTGGTGAAGTCTTCAATTTTTTCATTTCTGGGCAATTTACAGAAAGGGAGAATGGGATCCTCAAAACACCCATATTTCTAGATTCAGGTAATAGGTGCTATAAGCAGGCTTTCAGCAAGATGACTGTTAAGATCTTTTATTTCACTCCCTGCTTTGGTGTGTCAAGTCCCTTGACTTGGAGTGAGCAGAGTAAGATCTAGTCATACCTGCTGTGTGATGTTAAGCAAATCACTTAACCTCTCTGAGCCTCAGTTTCATCATTTGTAAAAGTGGATTGGAATTTCTTCCAATGTTCTTAAAGGAGATGAATCTAGATCTGCTTCTTGAGTTCCAGGGTACACATCTCAGACTTTAAAAGCACTTAGAACTCGGTGTTCTAAAACCAGTTCTCAAACTTGAATCTTGGGGAAAATGACTGATTATTTTATCTGAAGTTTATTTTCCTGATTAGATTTTTGTTTTCCCATATGATTTCATTTGGTGGAGTGGAATAAGCATAGACTTTGGTGTATGACAGACCTGGGTTTAAATTCTAGCTCTGTGTTTATTAGCTATGTGACTTTGCAGTCAAATGCTCTGCCACTGAGCTATACCCCCAGCTATGTGACTTTGGACATTATATACTTTAGTTTCCTCATCTGTGAAATGGGGATAATAATGCTTATCAGTGATTTTCAACCTTTGTTTCTCACGCACTCATAAACTAATTACTAAAGAAAAAGGGGCCCTGACCTCTTCTCCCTTAGTAACTAATTTATTTGTGCCATGAGACAAAAATGGTTGTATTTAGTCAGGGGCACTGACCTTAGTAATTAGTGTGTGTTTGTGCCATGCAAAAAAAAAAAAAAAGGTTGAAAATCACTGGATGGTGTGGCAGAGATGACCAACTATCCATCAGAGATTCTTAATTCTCACCTTTGGTGCAGAGCAGTTGTTGTTGGGAGCTGCCCAGCTCAGGCCAACCAGTTGCATCTGGGAGTGTATCTCTTTAAGTGCTCATCCATCCAATGTGAGCAGATGTGGTGTGGTCTGCTTCTGAGCCTGGCCCATAAAAAAATCTCCCATGAACAAATTCCATGTTCTTTCCCTTTTAGACTTAATGCAGAAGAGCACAGGGAGCTTGGAAGCCATGCGTTCAAGATTGTAGCCCCTCACGCACTGCTTAGAGGAGCACTTCCCCATTCATTTGGGATGCTATTCTAGACTTAGTATAAATGAGAAGGAGAATTATATTGTGCTGGAGCTATTAAGCATTTTTGGGTTTATTTTTACAGCATTACCTTAATTAATTTAGAAAACATAAGTTGCAATAAGTATCTGGTGCATGACTATCTTTCATATGGTAGGGTTAAAAAAAGTGCCTTTCTGCCTAACAGCGTTTTTTATCAGATTGAATGAAGAGTCAACATCATTCCTGCTTATGTTACATTGTTGTCATCTATGCATGTGACCTCATTTTCCAATAACCAAGCAGTTGGTACTGCCAGCCTCCTTCCTGGGGTGACTGAAGAATAAGTCAGTTCGAAGCAGGAATGGGAAAGCATCTGGCTGAGAGCAGCCTAGAAATATCAGACGAGAACTGGGTGGGTAAGTAAGACCGAGTTAAACTCCAAGCCAATCTTTCTTTATAGCAATAAATGTTCTTTGCCATCATCCGATAAGAGGCCCGGGACATTTGTGAGGAAGCTGTTTCCTCTCAGCAGTCTCTCAGTCAAACATCCTCATTACTGTCGAGAAATGGATGTTCAGTCATTTGACCAGGAAGGATGGCCTTTGGCCATGATGTACAGGCTCAGCAGAGGGCTCAGTGCAGTGAAAAACAGCTACCTCCCCTGTAGCCCATCCAGGCGGAGGCCTGCGTGATGGGTAGATGTGGCATTTCTACACTCACCACTGTCTTCCGGACCCGAGCATTACCCTGGTCAGCCGCCTCCCATGCTTCCTCCCCCAGGACTCACGAGGCTGCCCCTGATACATCCCAGAGCAGCTCTATGTCCCTAGGCCTGGGGAGTTCCTGGGGCTAGTTAGGTTAGCACTAGTTACTGCCCTTGGGGCTGGGCCTGCTCTGATCCCAGCATGCAAGACACCCAGAGTCAGGCCGCTGAGAATGTGGACTTGCACTGGGCAGATGCCCTTTGCCAGCCAGACAGCATGCCGTCCACGGCCAGGCCCAGCAGACGAGCTGAGGCGGAACTGGGAGAGGAGGCAGGTAGTGAGATGCACAAAGTGCAGATCTCTCAGGCGCAAGAAGACAGGGCATGCTAGATGAGAGAGAGAGAAGGGGAAGGAAGGGTCCACTGTCAAGGATGACGAAGGGGACAGTTTTGACTACAAGGAAGGGTAGTGGTGAGGAGTGTGGGCGATGTGCTGGCTAAGACGGAGCGCCAGGTTCCAGAGGATCCTGAACACCAGTCAGAGCAGTTGTATGTTAGACAGGGGGTCAGGATCCTCCTGAGGCCAGTGCAGGAAGCGCCCCTTTGAGGAGGTAGGCTTCTTTCCCAGCTGAGCAAAAGCTCGCCTGGCCCAGGCTGCTGGGGATGAGGTGCTCCTGGTTCAAGGCCTCGCCCCTCCACAGGGAGCCGGGACCCAGCTGGCCAGTGCATCCTGCCACACCTTCCAGGGATGGCCAATGCCACGGGCTGGCCCCTTCTGCTTAGCGCACCCGCCTCCGGCTCTGCTCAGCTCATCTTCCCCTTCCGCTGGGCTCAGCACATCTCGGCTCCTCCCCCACACCTAGGCCAGCACAGACCATTTCTCCAGGCAGGAAGGAGGCTGGGGTTCAGGTGCCTGCTCTGGGCTGCTGTTTCGCAACAGAGCACTGCCTTTCCTGCTCCCAGAGCTGGGAACAGAGCCTGTCACTCTGTTCCCCATCTCTCCGGTGGATTGGGCCAGCCCATCCTACATACTCAACAGCCTCCCCTTCCAAGGCTTTTTAGTTCAGTCCCAACCAGGAGAGCTCAGAGCCAGCTGCATCCTTGTTCTAGGTCACTTCTGCTCACCTACCTTGCTTTTGTTACCCAAAGTCTCTCTCTCTCTCTCTCTCCTCTCTCCTCTGTCTCTCTCCCCCCTTACGAATGGCTCTGCAGCAGCGCCGGGAGTGCACGGCAGCACGGATAATGTCTCCACGGTTCCTTGTTAGCTGCACTCTAAGCAGGAAAGTGACTAGGCCTGACAATATAATTTACATTGCTGTATAAAACTATCTGTGGAAGCCAAGCTAATTTGTGCCAGATTAGGCTATTTGTCTCAGCCACTGTCTAGCAGCACAATCTATCAGAGGGCTGTTTTCAAATATCGCTTTTCAAGCGTGCCCTTGAGAGGCAGAAATTGATTGGGATCTTAGAGAGCAAAATTACAGCAATAACTTAAAAGAAACAATAATTACTGAATCATACCAGTGTCAGCACTCTGCAAAACACGAAATAGCCATCAAACCCCAATCCAATATATTCTGAAGCGAATTTATTGAATGGAAAAAGCAGTTGAGTGAGGGTTTTTCTCTCCCCTCCTCCCCTTCCCCTGTACATATGGTTATCTCAAAACCGCAAGTGAATGAGTCGATAATTCTTGTCATTGACTGCTCCATTTTCACGGAGTCAGAGGAGAGCCATTAGCTGCCTCCTGCTGCACGGGCTCCCTCTCTCCTCGCCTCTCTCCTCTTCTCCAGCACCTCTGTTCATTTGCTAGTCTCTGCTCTTCAAGCAAACAAACATGTATAACTAATCATCTGTTAAAAGGCAGAGGGCCCCCAATAAATCTCCCCAGCTGAAATACTTTAATGGGTAATTAATTGATCCTGTTCCAGAGGAGTAATAAGATAATAAATTAGACAATATTTCACTCAGTCGTGGCAGGCTCCTAGCTAATGGCGCTGTAGGGCTAAGCTGAAGGATAATAAATTAGCCAGAAATTAACTGCTAAGAGCTTTCTGCAGAGAAATCGGCTGACAAGTGAGTCACCCGTGATTCAGGGTCTGGCTGGGGTTGTGGCAATCTCTGGGAATATGAAGCCTTTGCTTCGTTGGGGTGTCCAGGGGAGGGCACGGGGGTAATGTTCTGGCTTGAGAAAGTCCGATGGGCTGCGCTGTGAGTTTGCCCACTGACCCGGGACCCTTCCTTGGACATGCGGAAGGTTCCCAGGACGTGTCAACTCATGCACAGGTGCACTTGTGAAAGTAGTTTTCTTCCAAGTCATTGGACTTGCTGAATTTTTATGGGTTTTCTTCACTTTGATCAGTCAGGATGGCCCCTGATCTATTGCCACTGCTGTCCCTAAGCAAGTCTGCACGTATGGAGTGTGCCTCTGTGGGAAAGACTCACGCTCTGTCACAAACAAGTGTTTCACAAAAGTTAAGCAGAAAAGGGAGTAGGGAAAGATGGTGTGAATTACGTTATTCAACTGGTAAGAAGTATTTGTTACCAGATTGAATGGAGAAAATCTCTTGGTTTTATTTAAAAAATCGGGTAGGAAGATGACAATACATAGGCAAGACAAGAACTGAGACCTGAAAGGTCAAGTTCTTTCCTCAAAAACCTTGGCTTGAGGAGATGGGAAGTCAATTTCCTATGTAGGAAGGGCTGGGAGTAGAAATGGAAGGCTGGGCTGGGGAGAACTCATGACATAGCAGAGCATTGGCATATGTATGAGGTCGTTTGAATTCTCCTCTGCTTCTTGCTAGCTGTGTGACCTTGTGTAGGTTATTTAATTACTCTGGGCTTTGGTTTTCTCATCAGTAAAACAGCATTAGGATGAGAGGGTGAAGTGCTCATGAAGAGCTTCTAGTTCTATGTCTCACCTGCAGGAGGTGCTCTGTAAATGTGAGTTATTATAGGGTGGGCTGTACGGAAGGTTGTCACTTACAAGCAAGGGAGAGGGCAGCCAGGGAAACGAGAAGCGTGGTAGAGGATGACGTCTGGCTGCTCCTCTCAGTCGGAAATAAGGACCAGATCACCCCCACCCTGAAGATTATCCAAACTGAAGTGTGCTCACTGTCTGCCAGACCATTCCTGGTAAATGTGGGCAGATTAATCTTCTAAATCATGGTGAATATGGCCAAATGGGTTGAAGGCACAAACAGAGCTGGATTATTTAAATGAGAAAATGTATGCAGAACCCATAGCCAGTGTTCATTATCATCATCAGTAGCAGTAGTATTGTTTTACCTTGCCTTGCATTTCCCTGCGCCTCCGCTTTCTGAGTGGTGATCGACCTGGGAGGTGTTTGGATGACAAGAGCTTGCACAGCCTCTGATGGACTCGAGGTGGCTGGGACCTAGAGCCTGGAAGGCCGCAAGAGGAACAGGTTCAGCTGGAAACCAGATTCTGCCTGTGTAAAAGCAACAGGCGTTTCCCCAAGTGGAAATGGCAGGCAGGCTAAATGAGCTCACCCGGCAAGGATCCATTCACTGACATTTATTTTAAAAATAAACATGTGCTCTTTCATTCTTTGTTCCTTTATGTGGAATGGCTTCCTGGCCCCCGTCAGCTTGTGCTCTTCCTACTTCCCTGTTAAGGCCTAGTTCTTTGTACCTCGGGACCTCAGAGCGGGCAGAGAGGTTGAGGTCACCCAACCTCCCTCCATCCCACGTCACTCATCCTTGTCCTCAGAATGCACAGGCCCAGGGAACAGCTGAGCATAGAGGCCCATTTCATGTGTGTGAATCATTAGGAAATTCCTTCTCTCAGAGGTCCTAACTGGGCCCTGCGGGACAGCTTTTTAGATAATTGATGACCATTTTATAACCCTGAGCTTTCTCTTTTTTTTTTTTTTTCAGGCTAAACGTGTCCAGTTCCTTTAACCATTATGTAAGTGCCATTTTTCCTTGTTTCTTTCTTTTTTTTTTTTTTTTTGTAAAATATAGAATGAACAAAGAAAAGTGCCCTGCACAGATACGTCCAGTGTGATTAATAATTATAGAGTGGATGCCCGTGGATGGCTAACTCTTGGTAGCTTTCCCTGGTGCCGCCACCCTCGTCAGAACTCCCCCTCCCTCCAGAGCCACCCTATGCTGACTTCTGTGCCAATCATTTCATTGCTGTTCTTCAGAGACGGATAATTTCATTCCCAAATCATAGGGTTTAGTTTTGCCAATTTGAAATCTTTGAATGGAGGAAGTCATACTGTATGTGCCTTCCTTTATTTTTTGCTTAACATTATGTTAATGAGATTCAGCCACGTGAATCTTGTTGTTATAGCTTGTTTATTTTTATTTATCTAAAACATTGTGTACCTATATAGAATAATATCATTTTATTGACATGTAGTAATTTATTGGTTATTCCACTATATGACAATACCATGATTTATTTGTGTGCTCTTTCACAGATGAACTTTTGAGTTGTTTCCAGTTTGGGGACATTACAAACAGTGCTGGGATGGGTGTTTATCTCAGAGCACATCAGCGTGCATTTCACTAAGAGACATATCCAGAAGTTTCATGCTGGATCATGGGGCATCCACATCTTCAAGAGCACCAAACTAGTGTCCAAAAGAATTAGGTTAAGTCACAACACAATCCGTAGAGTTTGCATGTTTCCGTGGTGGTCCTGCAGGGGTGCCGTATGGATCCCCCTTCCAGAAAGACTTGCTATCCGGGTCAACAAGTTCAGAGGCTGTTTCCACTCAGAGCTGCCTTCTCCTTAGGACATGCTCTCCCGGGGGCAGCATGGCTCTGATGATTGTGGGATGGGGGTACAAAGGTGTGGCCATTTGGGACCACTGTGGTACAGCTCTGACGGGCAGTTCTCCAGAGCACCCCATCAATACTTTGTGAGGCTTGTGCCTTAGCTCTCTTCCTGCTTTCCCCCTTTCCTTTATTAGGGGCTGATCCCTAATAAATTTCGCCTACATCAGGATCCATCCCCCAGCCTGTTTCCTGGGAAGCTCCTGCTGCTCCTCATCCTTGACAACATTTGGTATCAACAGACTGAAAATTTTGCCAATCTGGTTGGTATTTAGAGATATCTTATTGTGTTTCTTTTTCTTGAGTTAAGTTTTAAAAAATCAGGTTTATTGGGTGATAATTTACATAAGGTAAATTTTCTTCTTTTTTTTTTTCTGAAGCTGGAAACGGGGAGGCAGTCAGACAGACTCCCGCATGCGCCTGACCGTGATCCACCCGGCACGCCCACCAGGGAGCGATGCTCTGCCCATCCGGGGCATCGCTCTGTTGCAACCAGAGCCACTCTGGCACCTGAGGCAGAGGCCATGGAGCCATCCCCAGCGCCTGGTCCATCTTTGCTCCAATGGAGCCTCGGCTGCGGGAGGGGAAGAGAGAGACAGAGAGGAAGGAGAGGGGGAGGGGTGGAGAAGCAGATGGGCGCTTCTCCTGTGTGCCCTGGCCCGGAATCGAACCCGGGACTTCTGCACGCGAGGCGGACGCTCTACCCTGAGCCAACCGGCCAGGGCAATTTTTTTCTTTTGATATACAGTTTCATGACCTTTGACAACTGTATATTCTCGTGTATTCACCACCATTTGTATTCACTACCTCAATCAAGAGAGAGCTTTGCGGTCAATCCCATACCTTTATCACTGATCCATTTTCAGTCTCTATAGGTTTGCCTTTTCCAGATGTTTGATACATGGAATCATCCAGAAAATACTCTCTGAGTAGTATTTTGTTGTGTGAATATGTCATAGTTTATCCACTTTTCACTTGAAGGGCATTTGGAATGTTTTCAGGTTTTGGCAGTTATGACTAAAACTTCCAAGACAAGCCTGACCTGTGGTGGCACAGTGGATAAAGCATTGACCTGGAACACTGAGGTCGCCGGTTCAGAACCCTGGGCTTGCCTGGTCAAGGCACATACAGGAGTTGAAGCTTCCTGCTCCTCCCCCCTTCTCTCTCTCTCTCTCTCTCTCTCTCTTTCTCTCTCTCCTCTAAAATGAATAAATAAAAAAGATAATTAAAAAAATAAAACTTCTAAGACAAAGTTAGTACAAGTGTTTTTGTGGATTTATATTTTTATTGCTGGTTCATGGGATAGGTGTAATTTTGACTTTATGAAACCACTGAAGAGTTTTCCAAAGTTTTACCATTTTACACTTTACTGACCAGCAGTCTTATGAAAGTTCTGGTTGCCTCACATCCTTGTCAACACTTGTTATATTCCATCTTTTTAATTTTAGCTATTCTAGTATTTGTAGTGATTTCTACTTTTACCCTGGTGACTCATGATGTTGAACATCTTTTCCTATGCTCATTGACCACTTATATGTTGACCTGGATAAAGTATCTGTTTGAATCTTTTACCCATTTTAATATTTGGTTATTTTCTTATAATGCAATTGTTAAGTTCTTTATATATATATATTCAGAACAGATTCTTTAACAAATATGTGTTGTGTAAATACTTTCTCCCAGTTCATAGCTTGTACTTTTATAGTCCTAGAGTGTTTTTTGAAGAAAAGCTTTTAATTTTGAAAAAGTCCAATTTAGCAGAAAAATTTCATGGTTTGAACTTTTTGTGCTGATCTAAAAACTTTTTTGCTTACCTCAAATCATAAAATTTTTTTCTTATGTTTTCTTCTAGAAGCTTTATGGTTTTATTTTCCCATTGTGCTTTAATTTGTATTTTACTCATTTCTAGTGAGAATGAGTCTTTTTCATAAGTTTATTTTTCACATAGATTTCCCATTTTGTGATTTGTCTAAACCAGGGGTCCCCAAACTATTTACACAGGGAGCCAGTTCACTGTCCCTCAGACCGTTGGAGGGCCGGACTATAAAAAAAACTATGAACAAATCCCTATGCACACTGCACATATCTTATTTTAAAGTAAAAAAACAAAATGGAAACAAATACAATATTTAAAATAAAGAACAAGTAAATTTAAATCAACAAACTGACCAGTATTTCAATGGGAACTATGCTCCTCTCACTGACCACCAATGAAAGAGGTGCCCCTTCCAGAAGTGCGGTGGGGGCCGGATAAATGGCCTCAGGGGGCCGCATGCAGCCCGCGGGCCGTAGTTTGGGGACCCCTGGTCTAAACCTTTTGACCATTTTTCTGTAAAGTTGTTTTTATCTGATTGAGTATATTCTGGAGAGGGTTCTTTGTTAGTTTTATTTATTATTTATATCTTTTCCCATTCTGTGACTTGCTTTTTCAGTATCTTTGTGGTATCATTTGATGAACTGAAGTTCTTAATATTAAGGAATTTAAACTTATGCTTTATTTTCTTTATTATTAATGCTTTATATCTCCTGTCAAGAAATTCTTTCCTACTCTGAGGTTACATATGCAAAGAGGGGAAAAGTTAGTTTATAGTGGTAAGTATGTGAAACGGTCTATTCTTTTATTATTTATTGATTTTTGTATTATTATTGTTAACAATTTTTAAATTGAATTTATTGGAATAACATTGGTTAATAAAATGACACAAGATGCAGGCACACAGTTCTACAACACACCTGCTGTATATTGCCTCGTACGTTCACCACCCCAAGTCAAGTCTCCTCCATCACCGACTATCCCCGTTCTACCCTCCCCCACCTCTCCCCACCTCCTTTCCCTCCTGCAGGCTCCACACCCTTGTCTGTGTCTATAAGGTTTTTTTCCTTTGCTTGATTCCTTCCCCCTTTTCACCCAGCCCTTTCCTCTATGAATGACTGTAAACCTACCTTTAAAGCCCTGTATAGTCTCTAGCAAAGGTTGTCAACTTTCTCTATTTATAGTGCCCTTAATGTCTCAATTATCTTTCATGGGATGCTTAGATGAATGAGATGCCCCACACTTTAATTTATTAAGCAGCTAGGACCAAACAACACAAGCATTTATGTTCTAACTACTATACTTTGTAGTCATTTGAAAACAATACATATATAAAGAAAAAAATAATGTACTTTTTTTTTTTTTCATTTTTCTGAAGCTGGAAACAGGGAGAGACAGACAGACTCCTGCATGCGCCCGACCGGGATCCACCCGGCACGCCTACCATGGGGCGGCGCTCTGCCCACCAGGGGGCGATGCTCTGCCCATCCTGGGCGTCGCCATGTTGCTACCAGAGCCACTCTAGCGCCTGAGGCAGAGGTCACAGAGCCATCCCCAGCGCCCGGGCCATCTTTGCTCCAATGGAGCCTTAGCTGCGGGAGGGGAAGAGAGAGACAGAGAGGAAAGCGCGGCGGAGGGGTGGAGAAGCAAATGGGCGCTTCTCCTGTGTGCCCTGGCCGGGAATCGAACCCGGGTCCTCTGCACGCTAGGCCGACGCTCTACCGCTGAGCCAACCGGCCAGGGCGTACTTTTTATTTTTAAAGAATTGCAATTAATTACTAAGTGATGTGTGTACCTGTTGGCACTGCACAACTCCTCGCACCTGGAAATAAGGTTTCTTGTTTCATATTGGTTTTTAAGAGGCATTTGCTTTAAATTACAGCAACTGCTAGAAACCTAGCTTCACAAAGATATACCGTCATTGAAGGGACTGTAACTTGGTCTAAAGTTGAAACTGTCTAGAGCTGGTCATTTGTGCAGTGTGTGACAGATGTCGAGTGTCCCTGTGTTTCCCTTACACATTTTCCATGACACCATTGTGACTTTGATACAGTGTCCTTGTGGACCTTAGTGATTACTTTAGAAATCATGGTCCTATATCCATCCTGTTTGAATTTGTCTTGTTTTGCTTTTTGTAGGTAGGTCTCTAATCCATCCTGAGTTGGATTTTGTATGTGGTGTGAGATAGAGATCCAATTTAGTTTTTTTCCCGAATGGATATATAGTTATTTCAGAGCATGTCATTGTTTCTCATTGATCTTTAATGACACTGCTGTCATATCAAGTACCTGTGTATGTGGAGGTCTATTCTATATTAATATTATAGTATCTTCATTGCTGTGTAAGTCTTGCTATCTGGTAGAGGAGGTCCTCCCACCCTTTCTTTTTCTTCTAGCGTGCTTTGCTTAATCTTTTCTTTTTGCATTTCTCTATGAATTTTAGAATCAACTTGTCAAGTTCTAAAAAAAATCCTGTTGGAAGTTTGATTTAAATAGCACCAAATCCACACAAAAAATTGGGACTATTTAAACTTTTACATTATTGAGTCTTATACTGAATGGATATGGTATAACTATTTAGATTTTCTTTGATGTCTTACAACAAATTTTTATAATTCTTTCCATGAAAACTTAGGTACTTTGCTGTAAATGGTATCTTTTAACACACTTCATATTCTGTTTATGGGTATATAGGAATATTCTTTAAATTTTTTGTTATAATTTCAAACTTATAGACTAGTTGTAAAAATAATAAAAGAAACTCCCATATAGCTTCAAACCAGAGTCACTATTTATATTTTGTTTGTTTGCTTTTATCAAATAAAATATACACACATTTGTAAATATACATGTATATATGCATATGAACATATATATGCATACAGTCCAAAATTATTGTATTAAGTCATAATCTGATGAGTGTATTCACATTCTTGTGGTAGACCTGAAAGTATGTTGCAGTGACCCCACATCAAATTTTTGAAGCGTATTGAGCCTTGATTTATGGCTCTGTATATGGTCTATCTTGGTGAATGTTCCATATGGCCTTTCCATCTTTTTTATTTTGTAGCCTTAATATATCCCATTTGCATTATTTTAAATATTTTTCTGAAGATTTCTAAAGTTGTATCCTCAAGTTATCAGAGTATTTTTAGAATTAATATTTTATCACTTTGCATATAATTTAAGAATCTATAAGAGTATAGTTCTGAGTCTTTGGATTATTAATGTTTTATATATCATATCTATATATTTTTTTGTGGGTGTGTGACAGAGAGAGAGAGAGAGACAGAGAGAAGGACAGATTGCGACAGACAGACAGGAAGGGAGAGAGATGAGAAGCATCAATTCTTTGTTGTAGCTCCTTAGTCTCCTTAGTTGTTCATTGATTGCTTTCTCATATATGCCTTGACCAGGGAGCTACAGCAGAGTGAGTGACCCCTTGTTCAAGCCAGTGACCTTGGGTTCAAGCCAGTGACCTTGGGCTTCAAGCCAGTGACCTTTGGGCTTAAGCCAGCGACCTTGCGTCATTCTATAACCCCATGCTCAAGCCAGATGAGCCTGTGCTCAAGCCGGTGACCTTGGGGTTTCACACCTGGGTTCTCTGCATCCCAGTCCACTGTGAATGCTCTATCCACTGTGCCACCAGTTGGTCAGGTTCTACATATGTTAACAGCCCCACAACACCATGTCATACTTTAAAAAAAGTTATATGCCTTTAAAAGAAACTAAAAGAAAGAAAAATATAATCTTTTATATACTATTAATCATTTTGGGTGTTTTGTGTTTTTTCCAGTAAATCCCAGTTTTCATCTGGTATTATTTCCCTCCAATTTGAAGTCTTTTTTGCATTTCTTATAATTCAGATTTATTGCTGATTATTTCCTTCAGTTTTCTTTGTTTTAAAAATGTGTGTTTTAACCATCATTTTTGAAAAATATTTTCTTTTGTGATATCATTCTATGATGATAGATTCACCCCCCACTTCCCCTTTCCCTTCTGGCTTTTCTTGTTTCCTATAAGCCATTTAGCCATAATGCCTTTCGTTCATTCTCTGTATGCAACATATCATTTTTCTCTTATTGCTTTCAAGATCATCTATTTATCATTGGTTTTCAACATTTTTGCAATAATTTACCTATGTGTGGTTTTTATTGTAAGTATCCTTAGTAGGATTTGCTGACATCTTTAGATGTATAGGTCTACATTTTCATATCAATTTGGAAAAATCTTGACCATAATTCTTTAAATAGTCATTCTTCCTTAGTTTTTCTCTCCGGTCCTTCTGGGACTCAAATTATGTTATGCTACTTCTCTTGATATTGTCCTGCAGGTCATTGAGGTTCTGTATCTTTTCTCAAAAAACATTTTCTTCTTTTTAACTCAGATTGGATACTTTCTAATGATTTATCAGATTGGATACTTTCATTCTCTATCTTTTACTGCCCTCCATATGCTAATTAGGCTATGTCATCTTTTAATCTCAGAGATTATAATTTGCAATTCTAAATTTTCATTTGGTTCTTTTCTAAAGTTTCTATTTATCTGCCAAAATTCCTATCTGTTTGTTCATTATGACAGTCGCTCCTTAAAGTCCTTGAACATATTTATAATGGCTTCTTGAAGTTCTTGTCTGCTAGTGTCTGTATTATCTAGAAGTTGGTTTATATAGACTATTTTTTTCCTTGAGTCTAGGTCACATTTTTCTGTTTATGTCCCCATCTATGTCTAGTAATTTTAAAATGTATATTAGATATTGTTAATTATAAATTGATGATAAGAGAATCTGGATTCTGTTATCTTTTCTTGAAAAATGTTTATTTTTATTCTAGCAAGTAGTTAACTTGACTGGGCTCAAACTCCAAATTGTTTCCCTTAGAGTAAGCAATAGTTGAAATTATTGCTCAATTCTTTCAGCTATACAGCTGTTGTTTCCCATTGGTCTCCTTAGAATGTCATATATCTATATATATATATATATATATCTATATATATATATATATATAGTGTGTATATATATATAAATATAAATATATGTATGTTATATATATGCAAATCAGAGGCTGGTCAAAGATTTGGTGAAATTATGCATAGATTTTCTAATATTTGATCAATTTTGCATTATCGAAATATATTCAACTTGGTAAGGTTTATTATTCTTTTTTATGTACTGCTGAATTCATCTTACTAATATTTGTTTAAGATATTTGTATCTATGTTCATGAATAAAATAGAACTACATCTTTTATTTTGTACTATCCTTGTTGAGTTCACTATAAAAGCTATGCTAGCCTCATATAATAAGTTAAGAAAAGGTGTGTACTATTGGAATTATGTTTTTCTTGACTAATAAGCAGAACTTGCCAGTGAAGCTACCTGCATTTGTAGGTTGCTTTGCAGGAAAATCTTTGATTACTGCTTACATTGTCCTTTAGTGCTCAGAAAATATATGTTCTTTATTTTTCTTTTGTCAG
The DNA here is from genome assembly GCF_036850995.1 of Saccopteryx leptura. NCBI lineage: Eukaryota > Metazoa > Chordata > Mammalia > Chiroptera > Emballonuridae > Saccopteryx > Saccopteryx leptura. The sequence continues at coordinate 29,098,201 of NC_089506.1, read as the reverse complement.
CTTTAGTAAAATATATTTGTACTAGTTATTAAGCCTTTTTTTTTTCTAAGCATGCCATGGTGGTTTCTGTTCCATGGTACTAGTGCTAGGACTCGGCAAATAACTTTTCTCCTTTGTCATGTGACTTCCTATCAGGTCTGCTATAGGGAAGCTTAGAAGGAGATTGGAAGACAGGAGCAAAAAGGTCCTTCTACTTTTTTACCTACTTTTGTACCCATCAGCAACGCTTAGCGAGAATATTTCCCCCAAGGGGGAAGTTAGTCGGTCCTTCAGCTCCTTTCAGTCTTCCTAGAAGCAGCGTCATTGTGACCTTTCAGGGGTGCCACCAGCAGATGGACAAGGTCAACCGCAGCAGACCCTTCTTGAGAGGTCTTTGAGCTCCTCTTATAAACTCCTGAGGAACTAACAGCGGCCAAGTATACCCTCTCTTTTGTGGTGTGACTTCAATCTGATTGAGGTTTCTACTGCAGGCTTCTAGTTCTGATAACCTCAACCTCTTCCCTTGGTCTACCACTCCTAGCTGTGGAAAGGGCTTTCTTCATTTATCTCTACGACAGCTCAATGTTTTCTTTTTGCTTCATTAGCTGTCTGGCAATCAGTTAAATTTTCTTCTGTTGCTATACCTACTATTTTCTTGATTGGATAAACAGCTGGTACAATACATGGTAATAGAAGTGGGCATAGGAAAATACCCTAAAAAATGTCAGTGCTTGGTAATAATAATATGTTAAAATTTTCAACTATGTGAAAAAATTTTTTTCTTATCCCTGATTATGGTTGATTTTGATGAAGTGCTTATTGCATCAAGTGCCTTGGGGACCAAGTAGCTACTGGGCTTGACTAATATGGCAATAATTACAAGAACCCTGATGTGGAATAGTTGCTTCCAACTGCATGGGAAAACTCACATATAGACAATGGCAAGTTTAAACTCTCAATTCAAATGTTCAGACAACCAGCGTGCTTTATAGACTCTAGGAAAATCTCTTTCTAGGCAGAGGGCCGATCTTGATGAATATTAGACTTGAAATTTAGTTGTGTGGGTTGCAGAATTATAACTTAAGTTGAAGTCACAGACCCACTAAGTTTCTCCCTGGGATGACTTGTTTGAAATTGAGAATCCTGAACTCCCAATCCCTCTTAAGCCTTGCTTGTTAGAGGAGGCAGCTTGCTCTTTGAGGGTTGATGAGATCAGCTTTCCTTTCTTGAAGACCCAGCTATAGCTGCGTGTGCAGAGGGTGACTTGCAAAGAAATGCCTATTATCTTCAAGCCTCCAACCCCTAATGCCTGTTGCCTTTGTCTGAACTGAAAAAAAAAAATTAGTCTATACACCAAAATAAAAGCAAGAGTACTAATTTATATCAGCATAAACCGGTGGGAAATGTGTGAGAATGGATCCTAACGGCACTAAAGCAAAGGGACAGGATATATAATTGTATCGAACTACATTCATTATATAGGTGTGCTTACTAGTTAGAAATGGATCTGAGAATTAGTGTATTGATTGATTAGTTGACTGAAACTTTGACTCTTTAATGGTTTATGTTCCATGATGTTGAAGTTTGATGTACAAGATTGGCTCCAAATGTTTGATAAGATAGGAATATGGGAATAGATTTATCATATGCAAACTGCATATCCTTCTTTCTAGTATACCCTTAGGGAGGTCCTAGAAGACATTTGCTTTATTAAGGGGATAGTTTGGAAAACATATTAGTGACAAGAGCATCAGCATCTTTGAAAAGCGTTATGTCTATGAGCTTTTTTGTCTTTGTTTAATCCTTTCACCTCGTGCTGATTACTAGAGGGAAAGGGGTGGGGGAAGTAGAAGAAGATAAAGAGGAGGTAAATGGTGGAAGGAGACTTGACTTGGGGCGGTGAACGCATAGTGCAGTGTACAGATGTTGTATTATAGAATGGTATACCTGAAATCTATGTAATTTTATTAACCAATGTCACCTCAATAAATTTAATTTTAAAAAAAGCGAAAAACATTATTGTGGCTTCCTTCGTACACATGAGGAGATGAAACTATGAGATGTGTTCTCTGATTTCCATGGAATTAGTGGATAAGGAATAGCTCTTACTGCTAGGGACAAAATAGACACAATTACTGTAATGGGCAGGAGGGACGAACAAGTAAACAAAATGAGCTCCTGGGCTCTTTAATTAATTACTATGTCCCTAGGGATGAAATAGATGGGTGGCCTACTAAGTATTTCTTCCCCTGTAGAACAGAAACACTCTAGGTCTGATGTCCAGAAACTTAATTTGATTGGGTACAGTGGGGAGTTTTAGCTTCTTAACTAGTGTTCAGGAACACTCTAGATCACAGCCTGAGCCCCTTGATTGAAAGGAAGGCTGGCCTCTTTGCAGACTAACATGCAACCTTGCTACAACTATACTCTGCATGTATTCCAGCCTTCCCCAAAGGGGTTTTTGGCCATTTACTGAGTTTACAGTGCACTGGGGAAAAGAAAGTCTTCAGACCTTTCAGGGATTTACTACACACTGAACTGACTCTCACTTGATATTAGTAACTAGGTCCCCAAATGCCACCATGATCCACAAGTCAAAGTGGGAACTCCTGAATGAAGTGTGCAAGAATGAATTATGAATAATAAAATGATAACATGTATATAAATCTAAACAAATTAAACAAAAGTAATAATTTTGAGTGCTTAAAACCAGAACTAAAATATATGGGCAATGATAGCTGGGGCGGGGGGGGCGTTGATGGGAAATGAAGCATTCCAACATCCTTATTCTTCAGGGAAGTGGGGTTAAGATGTCAATATTTTATACTGTTAAACACACAAAATAAAAACTAAAGGCTTGTCTTTAAATACAAAGTGGAACAAACAATCCAAAAGAGTGTAAGAAAAGGGAAGGGAGATAATAAGAAAAGCAAGATTAATAATATGAAAAATAACAAAGCAGAATTTATAAATAAATAAATAAATAAATATATAATACTTAAAATCATATAAAGCTTAATATATATAATATTAAGCCAAAATGCAAGGGAATAATGAATATAAAATTTAAAATAATGATCACTCTTGGGGAATAGAAAGAAGAACATAGAAAGGCTTCAAGGGTATTGGGTACATTCTGATTCTTGAGTGGAACAAAGGGTGGATTGATTTTGTTTTGTTCATTATACCACATGCATACATACATACACACATACACACATCCATATGTGTGTGTGTGTGTGTGTGTAAAGGGAGGGAGGGAGAGAGAGAGAGAGAGAGAGAGAGAGAGAGAGAGAGAGGGACAGACAGCCAAGAGGGGAGACAGAGATGAGAAGATTCAAGTCGTAGTTGCAGCACCTTACTTGTTCATTGATTGCTTTCTCATATGTGCCTTGACCAGGGGGGTTCCAGCCAAGCCAGTGACTCCTTGCTCAAGCTAGCAACCTTGGGTTCAAGCCAGTAACCTTGGGCTTCAAGCAGTAACCTTTTGGCTTAAGCCAGCAACCATGTGGTCATGTCTATGATCCTGCACTCTAGCTGGCTACCCCATGCTCAAGCTGGTGAGCCTGTGCTCAAGCTGGATGAACCCATGCTCAAGCTGATGACCTCAGGGTTTTGAGTCCTCAGCATCCTAGGCCTATGTTTTATCCACTTCGCCACTGCCTGTTCAGTCCATTATACCTTATATTTACACACACACACACATACACACACACACACACACACACGAGTATGTATATTTGTATAAATAAAATATTTCATTAAAAGGTTTAAAATTTTAAAGAGAATTTACTGTGGCTCCATATTGTTCCATTTAGTTTAAAGTCATCAGCTTGTCATGTCAAACTGATTCCCAGCTGGGCACAACTTCTTTCTCAGTCCTGCCCATGTGGGTTCCTCTCTCTAGTGGGGATTTCCTGTTGCCATTATTCTGCTCTTCATTGTTACTACCAGCTTAATTCACATCTCTGGGACTCTGTCCTCCTCATCTTTTCTTTCATCTATAATGCAAATTCTACAGTTTATGAAAGGAAAAAAACCCCCAACATTTCCCCTACTTGAGTTTACCCCAGGACACAAGGATTTCAATAATATGAAATACTTCTAGGACAAGTGAACTCCATCTGCCACATACTCTTGGGGTTCAGTGTTGGGGGAAATCTTGTCTCTTAACTAACCAGTGAGCTCCTTGGGAGCCAAGAGAAAGTTTGATGTTTCCTTTTATGTCTTATTACCTCTTGTCCAGCACCAAAGTAATAAAATACACTCAGCCAACATCTAGTAAAAAAAGGATTACATGAGACCAGTTCTTAGTTCTTAAGGAATAGATTTGTTTGAGAATCTAGAAAACCTTTATATTCCTACTTCTCAAGTCTTCCTGTGGTCCAGTTGTATTCTACCACCCAACCTTTTTCTACTTAAACTATATTCTTATTGAAACCTGTTTATACTGAATTCTGTTATTTTTAGACAAACAGTCCTCATTAAGAAATGTGTATCCAAGATTCAAATTCATGTCTCAACATAAATCTGGGGTTATTTTACTTCTTAAAGTAAGTCCTCTAGTGAGTTTATTTTAGCAGTAAACTGTTTTTTCTTTTTTAAATCTGAAAGGAACTTGATATATGAACTTTCTGGCTACACTGTCCAAGACTGACAGTTATTTTCCCCAGCACCTTGGAAATTTTGTTCCATTATACTCTGACTTTCATTGTCACAAGTGCAAAGTCTGTTATTTGTCTAATTACTGACTTCCTTTTTGTATTTTTATTTTTGGTGATCAGTCTCTTCTTTGTTGTCCTGTAGCTTTATTATAAGGTGGATAGTTATGTATTTCATTTCATTTACACTGTTTTGTACAGTTGTGTTTTCTTTCTGTATAACTTTATGTCTTTCAAAATTCTGGAAAATTCTTAGTTGTTATCTCTGAATATTGTTTCTCTTCCATTTTCTGTTTCAATTGCATATGTGCTACACCTTTTAATTCTATCTAGTATGTTCCTTGACCTCTTTTTCATTTATATTTTCCATTTGTTATCTTGCTATGCTAGATTCTGCACAACTCATTAGGTCTCTTCCATTTTACTAGTTTATTCTTCAGTGGTATCTAATCTGTTGTTAAACTTTCTTTTGAATTTTTAATTTCAATGATTAAATTTTAAATTTCAATTAAAAATTCTCCTTGTCATTTTATGATATTCTCTTGCACTTTGTTCATTTTCCCAATTTTATATTTTCTTTAAAAATTACACACTTTTATCATAGTCACTCTCTGGTAAACCAATATTCACATGTGTTGGAGAGCATAAATTTGTCATTTTCCATTTTTGCAACAGCCTGTTTTTTCCTGTGTTCATTTCAGCTTACTCTTTTGTTCATTTGTATGTGTATATATGTTGTCCTTAGAGACTTCCCTTACTTTCTTGAAAATAAAAAAACTACATTTAAAAGTGTGTTTGCTGTAATTTATCCAGTAAGGTTAGGGTCAGCAGATATTTTTAGAATGCTTAGTTTGCCATGTTGTCAGAAGTAAAAGTGCTATTGCAGACTCCTATGAAGAAAAAAAAAAGCCCTTGACTAGAAGTCAAAGATAGTTTAGTTACCTGATTTCAGACCCTGAGATAAAAATCTTAGGATGCAACTGAAGGAGTAGGGAAAATGTAACAACAATAGGAAAAAAGCCAGTGAAGGTACACTAATCAATGAATTACTGCTATTAGCTTTTAATCATTTTACATGTGGATCCATGTAGAATGTACTTCAGGATTATCTTCCTAATGAATGGAAAAATGTAATATTAATATTCCAACTCATATCCAACATTGATGGTGGGTGCTCTTGGGGATGTCAAATGACCAGTATTTTTGTCCTTCTTTGCACACAAGCTAAGCAAGCTCCAGGACACTAAAGAAAACTCTCAGGTAGTGAAGCAGAGAGGTGTGGGCTCAGATGGGATGCTATCATTTGCCTGGGAATTGTCCCCCTGAGGCTGCAGGTAAACTCAGAAGTAAGCTAAGTAAACACGCAACAGGGCATCAACAATCTGCCACAGATTTCTGACCTAATTAAACTTCTGAAAAATGTTACAAAAACGATGGCAGCTTTGGCACTGCAACAGCAGAGCTGAGTAGCTGCAACAGTATGACTAGTGTCTTCACTATGACTAGTGAAGGCCACTGGTGTTAGGACATGGATCCTGGAGTGCTGCCACAATTTCAAAGGGTTTGAAAGTATAACTAGACAAAACCCTAGGAGTTATGCTTGTTTGCTTGCTGTTGATTAGTTAAGCATAAAGTGTATAAAGAAAGGGCACTGGGGGGGGGGGAAGACCTGGGTTTGAGTCCCATCTTTGTAACTCGCAAACTGTGTGATCACAAGGAATGACTTGTTTATTCCCGGTTTCTTTCTCTGTTGGGTGGGAATGATTGTCAATGAGAAATAAGATAACATATGTAAAAGGGCTTTGTAAATAGACAAGATTATTGTTGTAAGAATGCAACAAGTACGGTGAAGTAGAATAAATATTAATTACTCTTAAAGTTAACAATTATTGTGTAAGGCAATGGTTTGATTCTTTACATTTATCATCTTGTTTAAACCTCACGGTCACCCCTTTGATATTACATTTCCTCTCTGCTACAGATGAGGAAACTTAAGCTTGAATATTTTAAGTACTTTGCTTAAAGAGGTAAAACAATGAACCGAAGGTGTGATGGGGCAAATGAAACCTTGCTGGCTGCACCGACAGAGCCCAAGCTGGTGGTACCATGCGTGATATGATTGCCAGGACCTAGGACCTCGGCCTCAGATATATGAATCCTAGTAAACACAGAGGTAAATTGAACTTAGGAATTTGTTTACCATAACTGACCTAAGTCATGTCATAACTGATAAATAAAATCTAGAAGGTCAATTTATTAATTTATAATGAGAAACATATCTAATGAGCCGATAAGTCTCATGTTTATAGATTAGAGGGGACTTTTCTTATAAGGAAGCCAAATTATCATCAATAGGTTGCCAAGTGGGGATGAAATTAGACTATAAGAAATTGATAATAGTAGTAATTATAGCAATGAGGACCATAATAGCAAACATACTGATCACTGACTGTGCCAGGCACAGTAGCTGCTCTATATAAATGATTGCATTGCATTTCTATTAAAATTCCAGGTAGATACTACTTAATTCCCATTTCACAGGTGAAAAAACCAAGATATAGCAAGGTTGAGTAACTTACACAAGACCACGAATGTCATAAGTAGTAAAGCTAGGATTTGATGCCAGGCACTCTGCTCCACTGAGGAATAAATAGTTTCTTAGAGACAGTGCCACATGTAAAGATTTCTATTCCAAGCCCAGTAGCAAGGTAAAGGTGTCAATATATTTCTAGTAATGGAAGGTAGTTAGTGATAAGGGCCACATGGGAGGCCAAAGAGGGGGAGAACAGGGAAGGTTCCTGTGATCAGGAAAGTCTGCATGGGATGGGGGAAGGAATGAGGCTTGGGACAGGCCCCCAAAGGTGAGCAGGATTCATTGGAAAAGAGCAAGAGGAGTGAGCAAGGGGGTTAACCATGGCATGTGCAAAACACATCCACAGTAGAAGATTGTGTCGGGAAAACAGTGGGAGGAAATACTGAGAAGTATTCCAAAGGAGAGGCTGGAATTTTTCTTTTTATTACTTTATTTTAGTGAGAGGAGGGGAGGCAGAGAGAGACTCCTGCATGCAACTCAATTGGGATCCACCTAGCAAGCACACTAGGAGGCGATGCTCTGTCCATCTGGGGTGTTGCTCTGTTGCTCAGCAACCCAGCTCTTCTTAGAGCCTGAAGTGGAGGCCATGGAGCCATCCTCAGTGTCCAGGGCCAACTCGCTCCAATTGAGCCATGGCTGTAGGAGGGGAGAAGAAGAGAGAGAGAAATGAAAGAGGGAGGGATGGAGAAGCAGATGGGTGCTTCTCTTGTGTTCTCTGACTAAGAATTGAATCTGGGACATCCACACGCCAGGCCAACATTCTACCACTGAGCCAACCAGTCAGGACGAGGCTGGAATTTTATCTAGATCTTGACAAACACAGATGACCCCATGCTTGCCTGCATTCTGAATTGAGTGCCAGCTCTGTGCCTAGCATTGTAGAAGATGTCAGGGATAGAAAGGTTATCGAAGTCCAGCCCCAGCCTGCAAGATGCTTGCAGTCTAGTAGAGGAGCAGGTAGGACCCAAGAAGAGTACAGGAATGTGGGGTGATGGCATTCACAGAAGTGAAATTGAGCAGTTGGCAGATCCTGGACAGCTAGATCTGCCACATGGTGACCTTAGAACTGGGTCTGGCAGAGTAAGAAACCAAAGCCTGTCAGGTAGCAAGGCTGGAAGGGTGTTATTAGAGTGAATGAAAGTGAGATTGCAGGTGCAGAATTTAGAAAGGGGCTCCATGCCCGTGGAATGGGGGAGATGTAGTGTCAGGGGCTAGTGGTTGGCACATAGAGAGCAGTGATGTATGGGTAGAGAGTGGGATTCTTAACCATTTATCCCAACCATATACCAGGGCTCTGATAGGCACAGAGCATAGAGCTAGATGGGAAGGGGCACACAGACAAATAAGTGACCGTCCTTGCCCTGTGGGGGCCATCAATCTAGGAGGGACAGAAGGCCAGATTGCAGGCTCCTCAGAGGAGTAGAACCACATCTTGCTCATTTATTATTATTATTTTTGAATTCTGTTAGGGCACTGAACAGGGTGTCTGGCACATAATAAGTGCTTGTCTATTGTTTGTTGAGTGAATCAATGAACATAAATAATTTCTATATAACTCAAAAACTAATAGATGCTAAACAAAGGGGAATACAAAGGGAAGAGGGGTCCACTCTGATGCTGGGAGTCTGAGAGTCAGATTCAGGGGGTCTAGCTGGCTCTGTCTCAGGGTGGGTGCCGGGAGGGGACCATCTGAGTGGTCCTCGCAGCTTGCCCTTCGCTTCTCCTCTCACCCTGTCCCCTCCCCTTCCGGCTGCGGTGGCCTGGGACTGAAAATCAGCCCGGGCAGCACCAGAAGAGCTTTGCAGAGGAGATTAAAAGCAAATCAAAGAAGAAAAATTGTGGCTCGGTTTATGTCTTCCTAATTAAAACCCCGCCAGTCTCCCTTCTTTTTCTTTCCAGCTAATGTTACACTAACGAGCTGAGTTTAGTGGCATTTATGTAGATAAAAGTCCCAATGATTGATCTCAATGGCTTGTTAAAATTAGTTTCAGTCCACCATATTGATTTAATTCCATTGCTTGAAAGTGCTAATTAATAATGATAATAAAAGTGTCTCGGCCCATTATTATCAGTAGGCAGGCGGGGGGTGGAGGGGGGGTGGGAATTGCTGTTTTTAGTGTCACTTACTCTGTCTAAGGGTGGCCTTTGAAAGCTAGCGGAGGGCATGGGCGGCTGGGGGTGGGGGCGGAAAGGGCTGGTTCTGTCCCTTTCTGTTGGCCTGATGGTTTCCTTGTGGGGGTGCTAGAGGCTGCGGGGAGGGCCGAGGGAAGGCTGGGGGCGCCGGCCTGGGTGGGCAGTGCCTCTCAGTCATCTTCTAAGCCCTCTCGACTCCCTCCAGAGGTAGGGGTGCTGCTTGCCTGGGTGTTTCCTGAAGGAAGTCAGGGGTTAGACCTTAGGTTGTTCTGGAGGGTGATAAAGCTAGCGGGGGCCAGGGCGGGGGGCTCGCTGTTCAGATACTGATGAACAGCAGAGGGCTCAGCCTGGGACTCAGCTCCCAACTGCAGCGCCCAGACCCAGTGCTGCCGGAAGCCCGGGAAAGGAGAAAGGAATTTGGGGCAAGAAGGCCCATTGGTGAGGAATCTGAGGGATGAAGGAGGGAGAAGGATTTTAAGGAATAAAGAGGAAAGGGGTGCCGGAAAATTGAGTTAACAAGGAAGAGTTAGAGGCGTCTCCTAAATGAATGAGTTAGTTTAGCTTTAAAGAAGTCTCCTCACCTGAGATAAAGCCCGCTGCCCCTGGGAAGCACTCTGCCAGCCACCGCAGGGAATGGGATGCAGGGTGAGGAAAGGAGGCTGGTGCTGGGAATGAAAACGGCACCTGGAGGAAAGGGGGCTCTTCCAAGACAGTGGCGAAGGCCCCACGGGACAAACACTGCCCAGGGCTGGGGGGGAGGGATGGGGGGAGGGAGAACAGCTCCTGCGATTTGGCCAGACCTCCCCAGCTTCATCCCTAGACCACCTACCACCTACCACATCTCCCTCTCTCTCTCTCTCTCTCTCTCTCTCTCTCTCACACACACACACCTGACTATTATATAGAGGTCCAAGTTCCATTGACTACATCTGACTTCTATGTTGGAACAGCTGGAGACCTGTAATCTTTCTGCTATTGAGCTGTCTGACCATCAGTGGTCCATGGACAGCACTTTGAGGACCGAAGCTCCTTTCAGGGCCCAGAAGATGTGGGGAGAAACTGGGACTAGAAGAACGGATTAAGGACATGCAGCCTCTAGAGGTGAGGGGTCAGGGACTCACAGAAACTGCCCACAGAGGCCACACGGGCCCCAAGCACCAAGGAGTGACCTTCATTCTGAGGCAGGTTCTGGCTCAGTTCCTGGGTGGAGCTGGGCTACTGTGTAGGGAGAAGTCTGTTTAAGGCTGAAGTCCGTAAGGGGCGCAGCCACTGGATCTGGCCATTCTGAGCATCATCGTCTGGAACATAACGTCCAAAGAGCCACCTGATATGTCTATTCCTGGTGATGTTCTTTATCAAAGGACCTTAGGAGCCACCCTCCCCGCCCCCAAAAAGATTAATTGAAAACTCACACTATAGAATGCAAACTATATATGATTTACTCTACAGTTAACTCAGCATAATTATATGCAATAATTATACTGTGTAGTTCTGATATTAATTACAATCCATCCTCATTAAGGAATTAAGCAAACTGTGTATGGCTGGGGGTGGAGAAGAGAGGATAGTTTTTATTATGATTTACTTGCTATTTTTATTTCTTTCAGGTTAGGCTATTTTTTTCCCTCCTGTGCTTTGTGCTGCACTGGTTCCCACAGTGGTTTGAGCTGCAATATTGTGTTCTTGTACACTGCTCACAAAAATTAGGGGATATTTTATAGCTTCATATTCATTTTGAAATACTCTCTAATTTTTGTGAGCATATATTAAGGTCCTTATTATGAACCACAGAAAGTCATCTGTCTGTTTATATAGTTCCTCCAGCTTCACTTAAGTCAGGAATCTTCACCAGTGAGTGATACTCCTTCGGAAGGGCGCTTCCTCAAATATGATCAGCCCAATGCCAACTGCTAGCTTTACTTTATATGGGATTTCTATTTGGATGATCCTAGCGTTCTGTTTCTCACTGCCTACTCCCTGCCTGCTGCTCCTGTGCTCAGCAGTGCCCTACACTGTGATAGGGTAAAGGGGGTTGAGTTTGACTCATTTGGGGGGTGAAGAGAAACTTCCAGATTGAGTCCAAGCTTAGAATAGATTGCCTTTGGTAAGAAATATGGGGATCCATATGCTTCCCTGTAACACTGTTAAGCACCCTCCCATGTCAACTCAGGAATATTTCTGTTAACTCTTTCATACACATGTTTGGATGGGGTAACAATACACTTGGAGCCTGGTAAGGATCTTACAAATAATCCATGCATCGCTCTGTTTTTAAGTAGAAGTTGTGTGTATGTTCTTTAGGGTTCAGAAATCCTAGCGGAATGTTGGGGATCCTAATGAATCTATCATCCCCCCGATACCTTCCATGGTTCCTTTCCATTTTACCCTATCATTTTTTTTCCACCTTTTTTCCTCTTACATTTTTTACTTTGCTCTCTTCTTCTGCAATCCCAGCTTGTCTATCCTCACTAAGGCTGGCGCATGAGAACTATGAGGTCATCCGTATAGAGTGGACTCTGGGAGGGAAGGTAAGCAGCAGGGCCGGAGGGAACCTTATTCGGGAGGACACAAGTGTGCTTTCACCGGGAGAGTGTTTTCCTGTTGCGGCTCCTAACCTTCGGAACGGCAGCCTCCGCTTGTGCTTCATGGCGTGGCTGGCGTGGCAGCTGAGGTTCCTCAAGGGGACTGAGTGATTTCCAGTTGTAAATTTGGGATATGCAGTCATGGGTTACCTAGTAGCACTCAGAAAGATGTTCCAACTGAGAGTTCAGTTTGGAAGTCTGGTGGCCCCGAGCCCGGAAGTGAAGAATCTCCGATTATACTCAGCTGAGGAAACACTAGACCGTGTCTGGTCTTAGGGTGGAAGGCTGGCAGGGTACCAGGCCCTTCTCATGGGCCTGAGGGACTGCTCAATCCTCAGTGAGTGCGGACATGCTCATGGGGTGGGGGTGGGTGGAAAGCGGTTTGGCAAAGGAAGTTTCTGCAACAGCCAGAGAGAGAAAATGATTTAAAAAAAATCTCATCCAATTTGGTTAATGAATGTGGAAATTAAATTTGTCATCAGATTCATGGAGTAAATGCTGGGTGGAAAACTGGAGGCAAAGAAGGTCAGGGGCACGGTTAATATCGCGGTCGAGTGCGAGGTACGGAGCTGGCAGCGGGGAGGGACACGGGGCAAGGCGGTCTCGGACTTTGTGACGGGGAGGGGAACAGCTGCACTGTGGGGTCAGCCCGAGTTGATGGCCCAGGGTTAAGGTGTCTGTGAACTAGAGGACTTGGCAGTTGGATGTCATAGACCTCTGCAGTGGATCGAGCTGAAGCCCCAGGATGAGTGTGGACAGCACTGAAGCTCGGGGGCTGTGTGAGCACCCAGGGGCCTCCCTGCCCGGCATCTTGGATCCTGGGTCCTGGGTGTGGTCAAATGTGGAGGAGAACTCACACAGGCATGCGGAGTCAAGCAGAGAAGAGAGAAGAGAGGAATTCAGTGTGCCAGCCACTGAGGCTGGGCAATACTCTCCAGAACCAGGGATGACTGGCTCACAAGAGCCTGTGATGCACACACACCCCAACTCCAAGTTCAGTGATACTATGTTGGTAGATGGTTAGCATGAAATTGGCCAAGGTAGAGTATTTACATCACGGAAAGTGGCAAATGCTACAACCCCTGTGGACAGCTCAGCATTTACCAGCACCCCACTAGGAGCAGGACTTCCTTCATGTCCCCCAGTGTGGGGGGGGATTGGTGTGGGCCTTATTCTGTGCCTTAGCTTGGAAACCGCATGGGGCCTTGGGAGGGAGAGTCTGTGTTTGAGGAGCTGAGAGTGCAGAGAAAAGCAGGAGGAGAGGAGAGGGGCCGGCCCCAGATCTGACAGCTGCACAAGCTGTCATCAGAGGCGGTGCTAATAAAGGTTGATGAAAGTAGCCATCAGCAGCCCCACTTTTAGCCTTTTGGCCAATTGCCTTGCTCTGGGTGTGGTGTGTGGGCACTGTCACACGGTGCTGGGTAGTGGAAATGGATACAGACCTGTTGAAATACCAATTGGCACCATGTACCATGAACTTAAAATGTTAATATCCTCTGACCTGGTAATTCTCCTCTGGGAATCTGTCCTAAGAAATTAATCCTCAACACATTTTCTTTCTTTTCTTTCTTTCTTTCTTTCTTTCTTTCTTTCTTTCTTTCTTTCTTTCTTTCTTTCTTTCTTTCTTTCTTTCTTTCTCTCTCTCTCTCTCTTTCTTTCCTCTACCCTGCAAAAAAGATGTTAGTTGCAGCTTTATATAGTTTATATTTGCAAAATGTTAAAATTATTCTAAATGTCTAACTGTGGCAGGATGATTAGGTAATCTATGGCATACCTTCTTAGTAGATTATTATGCAATGATTTAACAGGATGTGAGGAAAGTTTATGAAAAATATGGAAATGCTTACACTAAGCCAAATATAAAATTGTAGAGTCACGCTTTTCCAAAGCGGGTTTGTGGGAACACCGCGCCCGGGCCACATGCCTTCGGGAGACTGTTGGTGTCGGACGCCCCTCTCAGGACTCCACAGTGCACACCAGCCCTGGGGCTGCTGAGAGGCTCTGCGGTTCCACCTCCTGCTTCTTGAACTCATTTCACCCTAGAGTCCTTTATTTAACCAACTCCTGTTACCATCCTCAAGCATTAGTGTTCTGAAGATCAGAGTTTTGGGAAATGGTGAACACACTGAATGGTTATAATTACATTAAAGTGTCCATCGGACTACAGAGAAAGGACTGAAGAAAAACCAAGACAAATGCAAGTAGGGACCACAGATAGCAATGACTGTGAAAGATTATTTTTTAATCTTCCTTTTTTGTGTGTAGTTGCCAGAAATTCTTTAACATGAATATATTACTTCATTAAATAATTGTACAAAGTCCTCTTTCTAAGCGAGTTTGCGTCTTTCTGCTGTTTAGAACACGTGGGGCTCAGAATGTGTGTTTGTTGCCTCGTGGATAAAACATTTCTGTATTCCAGTGGGATATCTGACAAGAGTCTGACGACTGGTATTTGTTATAATATGACAATTTCAGAGTGTGAGTATGAATTTTGAACCAATCTAGTTCATCACAACTAAAAAGAAATTAAAAAATTACTAAACACCTAAGTAATAGTTAAAAATATGTCAGGCTGATTCAGAGCACTGTACACATATTAACTTATTTAATCCTCACGGCAGTTCCACAAGGTAGGTACTACAATTGTCCCTATTTTACAGATAAGTAACCCGAGCCACAGAAAGGTTAGGTGACTTGCCCATAGTTTCAAGACGTTTGTTTCAAGGGACTGGATTTTTTTTTTTTTTTATCAATATCCAGTGCTGCCTCCTGTGAAGGGACCAGTGATAGCACTATATCAATAGACGATATTTCCTGGCTGCTGACTCAACAGACACAAAATCATTTCTGTCTGTGAGAGTGCTGGGGCCCTTTCCTCTTGGGCTGGTAAGCTGGAACCACATAGGACCCTCACTGCCTTTGGCCCTGTCTTTACCTGTGTGGAGAAGTCAGGAAGATACAGAAAAGAGGGAGAAGGGGAGTAGGGGACCCTAGTTCAGCTCATCCAGCTTCTATAGTTCCCCTTATGGGCTCTGAACAGGATCCTGTATCCTCCTTCTAAATACATCCTTTACTTGACCACCTTTTAGTTTTAATTTTTTCTTTAAAAGGTGTTAAGACATGACGGTATGTCCCTCTCTGCTATTTTGGACCAGATCACTCTGTAGACGGGTAGTGAAGTCCATATGGCCATATCAACTAAATTTAGAGGCCTGTTCCATAGGGTCGAGGTACCCAGAGGCGGGAGGGATGGGCTGAGTGAGTACACTAGGTCACTTCCATTCTCTGTATTCTGGGCTGTTTTGGCTATCAGGTGTCAATGGAGTGTGGCCAACTTAAGTTGCCATCCAGAATTCAATGTTTCCCTGAATGTGAGGGTCAGCAGAAGGTAAGGGAAAGAAACAGGAGAAAAGAAACCTGTCTGCCTAGGTTTTTTTTTTTTTTTAACATTTAAAAAAAATATTTTATTTACTGATTTTTAGAGAGAGGGGAGAGAGAGAGAAGGGGGAGGAACAGGAAGCATCAGCTCCCATATGTGCCTTGACCAGGCAAGCCCAGGGTTTTGAACCAGCAACCTCAGCGTTTCCAGGTTGATGCTTTATCCCACTGTGCCACCACAGGTCAGGCCTCTGCTGTGGTTGTAAAGTCAGTGATTTCAAGGAGACAAATTTGGGGTTGGCATGTCCTTGTTGCCATTCAGTCAAAACCCAATCCTGGTTCATCTTTTCTCAGAGGACCTGAAAGGACCAGCGGCCACCATTCTCTGAGAAAAGGGCCTCTCAGTGGCTTGAAGCCTATTGTTAAATTAACTCAGTCTTATGCATCTCCTTCTTTCTAGACTTTTCCATTCTGGACTAGATAACTCGGGGGCCTGAAATCTTTTCATAGGCTGGCTCACTAATCTTTTATACCATTCCTCCTTCCACGTTTCCCTGAGCTGCTCAGCTCCAAAGAGGGTTCAGTGCCCTGTTGGGGCTGACTCCAGATGCGCATGGATGGTGGCTTGCTTTGCTGTTTTACCCATATTTTCTCATTCTACCACCATATGTCCTGTTTTCAGCAGATGTGCAGCACACAGCAGGCATAGCCCCACACAGCGTAGCCCCACACAGCATAGCACTAGACTTTCCTTGCCAGCCCACATTTGCCTTGCTATGCTCTCTGCACTGGCTGGCCTCTCCGTGTTAGATTTTATTCTTTTCCAGTTTTTCATACTCACTCACTTATTTGATGGTATTGTTTTTCTTGTCCTTCCCATAAGGTTTAAAACTCCACATTGATTACTACTGAACTTCATTTGGCCTGTTTTGGACCAAGTACGTCGTTTGTCAAATCAACCTTTGTATTAATTTAAAATATATTTTGTATTTATAGCTCCTGGACCCATTGATAAGTCTGGCTTTCACAGAAGGATCTTCCCTTGAGCAAAATTTCTCCACAAGTCATACATTATTCAAGGTGTTGGTGGCTAGATTAACAAGAAAAATGGGGCCAATAGCATGGTAAAGGGGCTTTAACAATATCCTTCAGCTCCTTGTGATCCAGATGCTTAAGGAACAATAAGTATTTTAACTCCTCACTCCACCACCCCAGAGAAAAGAAAGCAGGTTGGGAATGATGGGTTACCATTTAGTGGTGTGGCTTCTGCCTGTTTTGACCCAGGCTGAGGAAGCTGGCCTGGGCGTTGCTTATTATTGTCATTGTGATTTAAAAAAAAAACACATATGGTTGAGGAAAGAGTTGGAAGACCAATGGTTGTTGCTTTGGCCATTCAAAAAAATATTGTATTTTATTTTTTAGTGAGAAAGAGAGAGAGAGAGAGAGAGAGAGAGATAAGGAGAGACAGAAGAGAGAGGTGAAAAGCATTAATTAGTAGTTGCATCATTTTAGTTATTAACTGATTGCTTCTTATACATGACTTGATCAGGGGACTCCAGCCGAGCCAATGAGCCCTTGCTCAAGCCAGTGACCTTGAGCTCAAGCCAGTGACCTATGGGCTCAAGCCAGCATCCATGGGGTCATGTCTATGATCCCACGCTCAAGCCTGTGAGCCCACACTCAAGTTGTTGGGCCCACGCCCAAGTGGGACAAGCCTGTGCTCAAGCCAGTGGGAACTCAGTGTCCAGGTTGATGCGCCACCACCGGACAGGCAAAAAATATTGCATTTTAGTAATTCCTTAATCTCTCAGTGACTTTCTTTGCTCAACTGTGTATTATATATAATAGAGCTACCCTGGACAATTCCATAGGGACACTGGGGGGATAAAATAGGATAAGTACTAATTCTTATAATAGTTAACAAAAGCCAAGAGTGACGAGCGCTTGCTCTGTGCCAGGCACCATGTGTATGGTTTGAGAGCTCTGTAGCAGAGCTAGAGTAATCATTTCTGTTAAATAATGTGAGTTGCCATGCATCCCACCTGCCATTCTCTCTCCTCTGACCAGGTCTCATGGAATCTCTTAGGTATTTATTTCTTGCAGTTTCCCATGTTCTATCCAAGTTGAGCCTCTCATCACTGCCCAGTGTTGCCATGGTTCCCTGCCCTCCTCAGTCTCAATTTCTCCTTGTCTAACTTTCCAGCAGGTCCTCCAGGCTGACCACCTGAAGATGCCGCTTTCATTAACCACCCCCTTCTTTCCAGTTAGAAATTATTCCATGTCTCCCGATTTCCTGGTCTGGTATTCAGGACTCTCTGTATTCTGACTCCAAATGACCTTGCCAACCTCTCTCCTCCTCCTCCTCCTTAACTGAGACATTTGCTATAGGTCATAGGAGACCTTCACTGTCCTAGACCCTGCTCTGTGTGCTTCGTCCTCTGGACCTGCATTAGCCCCTCCCCACCTGCTCCTGCTCCATGACATCATCTCTCCCCATCCTACCCATCCTTCACAGTGTAGACCAGGTTCTTGTTCCTACACTGAGTCTTCCGGAACACCTTTGTGACTCTTCTTCCACTGATGCTCACACCAGCAGGGGCTCCGTTTACTATCTTATGTGCTGTTGCTATGGGTTGTTATTTAGTTCTTCTCTTTTAAAAAACATTTGGACATCTACATTTCTCCCTCAACTAGATTGTAAATTCTTTGATGACAGGGATCAAGATCTATCTATTTATCTATCTATCTATCTATGCACAATTTCTCCTAATACCTAGTCTGTAGTAGATATTCAAGAACTCTTTAACGGAACGATGCAAATATATAAATGTACTGCCTAGCTCCAAAGGTATTAATTTCTTTCTCAGATCTATAAAAATACGAATCTTCCTTGTAAAGTGGAATGGGAAGAAAAGAGGGAGACTGAGGTACACTGAAGTGAGAAAGGGTAATGGCCTTGAACAGAAACTTATACAGAAACAAATAAAATCCAGGGCTTTGGTGCACAGTTAAAAATTTTCTGGAGCTTTGTTTCAATAATTCAGAGTTCAGGATCCCCAGGTCACTTGGAGAAATAGCCAATAGCAGGTTGGCTCGAGATGGCTGCAGAGAACTTGTGTGCTACTCCTTAAGTTAGGAATGATAACCGCGATTATGATAATGATGATGATGATGGCGGCCATGATGGTGACGATAACAATGCTAATGACTAGGCAGCAGAACTGGCTGAGTCTATCCCCCCGGGTGGCAAATCCTCCACTGGATAGGTAGGAATTTGTTTCCTTTTTTTGTTGGAGAGAGGAGGTCTCCGGCTGACAATATCTCCGACCATGTCCCCTGGCTCCCTACACCACAGGGTCTAGGAAGGACAGGTGAGGAGGTGGTTGGTGGGGGAAGTCATTTCCAGTCTCTTTGGTCTTGACTGAAAACAAAGTGAGGGTCTGTGAGTTCTCCTATAAATGGTAATGATAACACAATTATCATGCAAAACAAAAATTAAGTTTAATGGTGCAAAGCCAGGTTGTACTGGGGAGGTAATTCATATTAATTATGTTTGGATTAAAAGCTTATTTCTTTTGTTAGCATCTGCAAGTAGAAACTTAGCTGGTAGAAAAAAAAAATCCGCATATAATTATGGCCTCTTATGGAGGAGCAGTGTTGGGCTTAATGGAGCATCTCTGCTCTCTTCAAGCTCCCGGAGAACGGTAATATTTCACATTTTATGAAACACAGAAGAAATAAATTACAGGTTTAATGATAAGAACTACTTGGGCTCATAATGAAATCTGATTGGCCAGTTAATCCACCGAGACCCTCAGATATGAACCATCCAAAAGGGGTAGAAATGATGAAAAATGAAGTTAAATGGAAAAAGTCTTCACCCGCAGCCTCTCTTGTGCAGGTTGGAGAAGGGCCGAGCAGGAGAGAAGCCCGGGGCTGGGGAGAGAAGCCGCTGCTTTGGGGGAGAGGGGGGTGAGAGAGCAGCACAAGCCGCCCGCCCAGTTTCTCTCCTGGTTTCCTCTGGAAATGAAGCCCAGAGACTCCCCGTGGGGAGAAAGGGAAGGGACCTTCAGGGAGGGAGCAAGGCGATCCCTCGTGGTGGGAAAGCTCGAGGGACCCCAGCAGGGCCTTGTCTTCAGCAGAAAAGACAGAGACAGAAAGTAGACTACCTGCAGTTGGGCTGAGCCCATGACTTTTTTTTTTTTTTTTTTTTTCACAGAGGAGGAAACACATTGCCAGGAGGAAGGTAGAGCCTCCTCTGTTTCTTGGGCCAGGGAGCTCTTTGGGCTGGAGGCACCTTCCTAGGAGGGGCTTTACCCAAGCCCTCCCTGGGTGAGAAAGGGGAAGGGATGGAGAAGTACAGATCGGTAGTTACAGGACAGTCACAGGGATGTAAAGCACAGCACAGGGAATATAGTCAATAATGTTGTAATAACTGTGTATGGTGCCAGGTGGGCACTGGAAACATCAGGGAGAGCACTTTGTAAGTGTGTGGTCATCTAACCACTATGCTGTGTTCCTGAAACAAATACAAAATAATATTGAATGTAACCTGTAATCAAATAAATGAAAACAAACAAACAGAACCCTCCCGACGGGGCCAGTTCAGCCTCTGCTACCTCTTGTTGCTCTGCCTTTGCTGTCTTCCTCTCTGTGGGCCCGTGGGAGAAGGCCACCTCAGCTTCGTGGAACACGGGGAGCCTTTCCATTGCATTTGGAGAAGAGGTAGGTGGGGTCACAGCAGAAAGAATTTGGGCATTGGAATCAGACAGACCTGGGTTCTAATTCCTGCTCTGACATTTATTTGCCTAAAGATCTTGGGCAGGATATTTCCCTGCTCAGTCTCAAGTTCCTCATCTGAAAACTAGGTTATTGTCCAAGCTGTATGGGTCTTGGGGGGTCAGCTGGTTCTCATTCTTACTGGGGACACAGATATAACCCATGACAATACCCAGCATAGAGCCTGAAACTTGTAGATACTCAAGAAGTGAGTTTAGTTCTGATATTTTAGTAACTAGCTGCTTCTTAGAATTTTAGTTTATTTAGTTGCAAAATGTGGCTAATGATAATACATTCAGCACCTAGAGTTTTCTCGAAGATAAAAATATATGAGAAGAAAATGTTGACAGAATATAAAGTGTAAAGTGATTAAATAGTGACCCTTCCTCACAATGGCAGAGGAGTCACCACTTTGGCTACCTGTGAGAATCTTCTGCAGTAGAAGACCCATACTCAATGGAAAATGACCAAACAATTGAAAAAGCCATCAGAATGAAAAAGAAATGATAAAACAAGTTCTTACATAAAAGGAAACATAAATAATAGAGCCATCAATTACAGGCTTTGAAAACAATTATATTTAATAGTCTTTATAAGAGCTAAAAGAAGATATTATATCTATGAAACAAGAACAGGAAATTATAAAACAAGGACAAATTGTTTTACAAAAGACCAGTTAGAAAGCTTAGAAATGAACAATATTGTTGCTGAAGAGCAGAATGCATCCTGCCAAGTATTTATCAGGTGCTGAATGCTGGGATCCAATGATGTCAAAAGCAGCCCTAGTCCATAGACTCATATACTCACTAATGAGGGAGAAAGGCATTGGTAAAATAACCACTCCAACAAATTTAAAATGGAAAATGATTGCTACCAGAGCCTGTAAGATGTGGGCGTAGGGTTTCACCTAATTAGCCAGATCACAGAGAGCTTCCTGAAGGAGGTGACTACTAAGTTCAGATCTCGAGGATAAATGGAAGCAGAACGAGGTAAAAAGGGAGAGTGCAGTTAGAGGGTGCAGCCTGAGTAGCTGTCAAATAGAAGAGAAGGAAAGAAGGCAGGGGTGGGTGAGCCCACAGTGGGTGGGCCCAGGAGAGAGCCGGAGCCTTAGAGAAGCTGGGAGTGGAGAAGGGTCAAGGGGTGGGGCAGATCATGCCAATCATGACTTATTTTAAGTTTGGACTTAAAATGTCAGACAGGTAAGGGAAAAAAAAATCTCTTCTGGCTAAAAAGGCTTTAAAATCCTCCTCTTGTAACCTGGTGTTCAGAATGCTTTTGCTCGGAGAGAAAAGGCTAGCTTCAGATTTGAGAAAGATAGTTTCATGATCTCACAGCTTGCCTTTCGTTGAGCACAGGGAGAAGTAAAACTCACCCACAGCAATCAAGGGACAATAACAGGAGAGCCTGGGCGACTGGGGATGGCAGATGGAAGTGCTGCCAAATTGAGGCTGGAGAGCCACCGTAGGTCACGCGCACACGGAAGTGAACAGAACCCAGGCAGTGGAGAGAGAAAAGTAAAGCCACTTCAGAAAGAACCAGATATATAGCATAAGGAAAGAAGGAGAGAGTGAGGGAGTAGAGAGAAAAAGAGAGAGGGCATGCTAATGTCAGGATGCCTTTTGAGTTCTCTTTTCCAGGTCTTGTGAGGCCTTGCTGAGTTAATGTTCTGCTTCTTGGGTTTCTATGAACTTCCTTTTAAGGTTCTGCTTGTATTCTTACAATAATGCCCTTTTTAATCTCCTGAGAAGAGAAAGAAAAATAAAGAGAATGGTAACACTTCTGCACTTAAAGACTGCCCTGTTCACAGTGCGTCAAGTCTGAGATGGATAACATTGGTCTTCAAAGAGGGGCTGATGTTCTAGCCTGAAACAGGGTGTAGGAGCAGAAGAAAATTCTGCCTGGATCATAACCACTTCCTTAGATAATTAAGAGTGATCTTTAGGGAAAGAAGAGAAACGGAAATCTGATCATTCTACAACCTTGATAGTCAGTGGTATACCAATATATGTGGTACTCTGTGCCGTGTTTGGTTTTAACTAGAAAGTGTGAGTTCCATTATTATAACAATCTTTTAACATCTTCATGAAGACACTAAATAAACTTTTTAAAGTGTTGCTATAGATAAACATTTCTACATATTTCAAAATGAATATGAAGCGATAAAACTTCCCTAAGTTTTGTGAGCAGTGTATATATCTCTCTATGGAGAACAAGAGAATGAAGCTTGAAAGGAAAGAAGCCCTTGGAAATGACACAGTGACTTAAGGACTGGCTGCAGTATAAGGACTGGTTGGTTTGGATATGAAAGATGTGTTCCTGGTGAGTCCTTTGTTATCTCTAAGAAATAGCCATTTCTCCCTGACCAGTAAGATTTTAAAGATGTTAATACATTATAAAATATAGAAAAAACCCCCATGATTAATCTAGTTATGTAGAGATATTTGGAAGAGGGTACCCAGATTGATCTTAAAGTCAAGATTTTGGAGACTAAAGTGGGCAAAACCAGTTGAACATTTTCTCATAGAGAATTCTGTCTTTATTGTTTCAGATGAACATTTTTTCATAGAGAATTCTGTCTTTATTGTTTCAGAGTATCATCAGGAAAACAGAAACCAATCTCAGTATTTCAAACTGAGGACATTTAACACAGGGTATAGATTACAAAGATTTTGGAAAGTCAAAGAGTCAAAAAGGAGAGAATAGGTGATTCAGAGCTTAGATGAAGTTAATTCAGAGGTTTTCTAGGGCTGGAGGACAATAGGGTGGTGATGGGGTTTTCAGAACCTAAGATCATAGATGGTGGGTTAGAGCTTTAGAAACTAGAATAAAGGAAGAAATACTATCAGAAAAAAGAGTGGGTGGAGAGGGAGAACTAGAGACAGAGAGAGAGAGAGAGAGAGAGAGAGAGAGAATGAGAAAGACAGAGAGGGAGGGAGACACAGAGAGAAAGACATTTCCTCTCCTCTCATATCTTAATTTTCTTGCCAGTCTTGCACAACCTAAAAGAAAGCTCACTGCCGAAGAAACCTGGGAAATGTAGTTTGCAGACTTCCAGCCCCGTTATCATAGAGGGTGAATGTAGGGCAGAGCTAACAGGCAAAAAAACTACTATACTTAACAAAGCTTATTTTTTTCCAGGGCAGTTTAAAAATTTTTTTAAATTTATTCATTTTAGAGAGGAGAGGGAGAGACAGAGAGAGAGAGAGAGAGAGAGAGAGAGAGAGAGAGAGAGAGAGAGGAGAGACAGAGAGAGAGAAGAGGGGGAGGAGCTGGAAGCATCAACTCCCATATGTGCCTTGACAGGCAAGCCCAGGGTTTCGAACTGGCGACCTCAGCATTTCCAGGTTGACGCTTTATCCACTGCGCCACCACAGGTCAGGTCCAGGGCAGTTTTATAACGAGTTTCATAATTACTAGTTATTATTATGAGGCTATTGTTCTAGATTCAATAGATCTTTCAAATAATCACTTTGACCCATGCTTTCCTTCTAAGTAATCAGTAGTTTGACTAATTAGTGTGATTGTTTAAGGCCAAGGTACTCTAAAAGGACTCATATAAATACGTTTTCTTGAATTATTGAAATGGAAGAAAAATGAATGTGTACAAAGAAGCTCTTGACAGTAAAATTTATCTCAGGAAAATTTAAAAAACCCTGAAAACAATCTAAATGTTTAATAATAGATGATGAGCTAAGAGAATTTTAGTATTTTGTTTTACTGTTATGAAGTTATTACAAACAATAAATGTTATTACTATGTAACAAAACCCAACCTCTCAACCAAAATATATTGAATGTCTAGTATATCTTAGGCATCATAATTAATGATAGGTACTAATGGGATACGGTCCCCTGTTATTATGGTGCCCATAATCTTATGGAGGACGTAGTCTTATAAACATGAAAAAGAGTTTACAAATTACATAAGAAATTAGAATAACAAATTTTTATGTATACAAGTGTTCTATAATGAGCATGTATATATTATATGTAAAATAAAGTAGTAAATTTTTGTAACATAGTTTTTTTACAACTATGTAAAATATATATTATTACTGGAAGAGAATACAAAAGAGTGCAAATAGTTGTGTTAGGGCAATCCTGCCATGACAGTTTGTTTTTTATGCCAGCTAGGCCAGGTTATAACATCCTGTCACTTCATCAAATATAAACTGACGTGTCGCTGTGGAGGTATTTTAAAGATGTGATTAACATCTGTAATCAGCCAGCCTTATGCAAAGAAGAGTACTATTGATCATGTGGCTGGGCATTGTCCAATGAGTTGAAACTCTTACGAGCAAAACCTAAGGTATCCTAGGAAGATGCTTGGCCTCAAGATGGGAGCGTCATGTCCTGCCTTACTGGTCAGCCTGCTGTCCTGCTCTGCACATTGCAGACTCACCAGCCTCCACCATTTGGTGAACCAGCTCTTTGAAAGGTACCTCTTTATTTCATATCTACATTTCACACCCACGTACACAAAAACACGCACGCACACAAACACACACCTCCTACTGGCTCTGTTTCTGAGGAGAACCCTGACTGATACACTCATTAAACTTTTTTCTTTGAAACAGTCCTGAATTTAATGCTGGTTTAATCATGCATCATTTCTTTATAGCCTCTTCTGTCCTTACTGTAATTGGACACCTCTTGGACTATGTTTTCTGAGCCTTCCAACTTCTACTTACAGTTGATCCACAGACTCCTGAAGCCTGTCGGTCGAGGCAGAATCGAACGGACATCAAGGCCAGAATGGATCAGCTTGCATGTTTCCTGTTTTCCTTCCCGTCTGTCTGCAGAGCAATGCCGGAGGCCACTCCCGGTCTCAAGGCCAGAGAACAGCCCCGTGGACGCCTCCCTCTGTTAGAACCCAGAGGGCATCTGTATTTCTTGAGAGGCAGCACTGTCAAAAGTGTGCAGGGGACAGAACATTAGAGGCCAGTCTCAGCTCAACTACTTTCTGGCTGTGTGACCGCATCGAAGTTACTTGACCTCTTCGTGACTCAGTTTCCTCACCTGTGCACTGAAGAGGCTTATTCAGTCACACCGGCAGGGTTGTGTTAGAGATGTCAAGTATAACATGTAAAATCTTCTAGTGCAGAGTAGCAGTCCCACAAATGGTAATCACTGTCACTATGTCCTTGGGGATCAGAGTGGACTTTCAAAAAGGCCTTTGATGCATGTCAATCTCTCATGCCATAGAGACCCTGGTCCATTCCCCCTCCCAAATCTAACAAAAGGTAAAGAAATAAATAGCTTTCCTCATTTCCCACCTCCCAACGTGGCACCTATGTATAATTCTCTCAGGCCGGTATCTTTTTGCACTACAATAACCTATTCCTTTAGGGCCAACGACTAGATCCTAGTCAGTGTTCAAGTATCTGCACGTGGATTATCCACTTAATGAAGCATCAGCCAGGAAAGTTTTCATTCCAACCTAGCTTTCTCCTAGCACCCTCCTCCCTCCTTTCCCTCCCTCAGCCCTCACCCAGCTGATGTGTACTTAGGAAATGCAAACTAATTTTAAAATTCGCTGGAGCAAAACATGATTAGAATAGTTAAGTCTGCTGCCAAAAATAAAATCAGCTAATGCATTCCATATATTTAGATTTCCAAAATTAAGTTGAAATGATGCTTAGTTTATCCAAAGTTTGGCTTTATACGCATCACCCCACATCCCTGCTAGTGGACTCGACTTTCTCTGGCAGCCTTAGCTTGGGCATCACCTTGACCATAGCCCGGGGCAATGGTTTTACTCTCTCATCCGGCTGAAAGTGGGATCAGCAGCCCGGTGGAAGCTGGGGGAAGAAGAAGCTCCTTGGTGCTGGGGAGGAAGACAAGACCGGAGACACTGCAGCTCTGTCTACAGCAAGGCTCTCCTTCTCCAGGCCCTCTGCCCAGCCTACCACACAGCCTGGAGTCCAAGTGGGGAGAGGTGCCCCGGGTGCTGGCACCAAAGGAGGTACAATTAGGGCTCTGAAGCTATGTTGCTACCTTAAGCTGCTCATAGCCTCTTTGGGGAGACAAGATTAGCAGCATAGAACACTTTACCAGATAAAATGAATTGCTAAATTTTGTGGCACAGACTAGAAGGAGAAACTCAAGAGAGACCACCGGTATAGATGGGAGTGGTTTTCATGGTGGAGGTTGCCCTTGAGTGAGGAGTGGGCTAGACCGTGGGAAAAGGGAGGGCATTTCCGGTGAAGGAGCCAACCTGAGCAAATGCTAGAGTGGAGAAATGAGCAAGGCCTGACGGTGGGAGACCAGCAGAAGTTAGCCTGAGAGGGGCTTGTGGGAAATACAGGTGTGTTAAGACCCTTTGGGTGGCATGGAACAGAGGACAATCTGATCTATTTTAAAAAAGGGGGGCGGGATTTCTTTTAAGAATAAAACGGAGTCTCTTGGGACTCCAGAGAGGAAGAGATCAGCTCACCACAATTGGAACTTGTACATACTATTATATTTTACTCCTTAACATTTCCTAAATTATTTTTAATATTTCCTTACTCATTTTTTTTCTCTCCTTAAGAAAGAAGCCCATTAGTATTTTGGGTTTCTTTGGATAAATCTCTAAAGGGACTAAGAAATACAAATTAGTAGTTACAAAATAGTCACAGGGATGTAAGTACAGCATAGGGAATATAGTTAATAATATTGTGATAACTGTGTATGGTGCCAGTTGGGGTACTGGAAATATCGGGGGGAATATTATGTAACATAAATGATAGTGTAACCACTAAGCTGTAACCTGAAACCAATACAAAATGAAATTAAAAAGAAAAAAAAAAAAGAAAAGTGGAAGAGGCCCATTTGGATAACACATTTGGTCCCAAACTTTCTTTCTTTCTCCTTCTGTTGACTAACCTTCACATTTTTATACATTAGAAAGTGCCCTGAGCATCTTATCTGCTAGTCAACACAAGACTTCCTTTACTGAGATTTGAAATTCAGCTTTTGTTTGAACAATGAAGAGCTCCTTGCTTTGTGAGGCCTCTGTTTCGCTGTTAGCTTAACTTGTTAGGAAGTTCACTTTAAAATGATAATGATTTAATTGTACAAATCCCCACTTGTTTATACTTCACATGAAAAAGAGCTTTGAGTTTGCCACTTTTTTGTTCAAACTCTCCAAATGGTACCCAGCCACCTTATGAATATAAAAAGAAAAAGAAGAAAGAAAAAGAGGGAATTTATTTCAAGGATACAGGGGCATTTCATGGGACTCAAGGGGTGCGTGGCTAATCACATCAGGACCCAGGAGGCTCGTGCTGCGACTCTGGTCTCCACTCTCTGCAACTGGATCTGTTCCTGTGTTCTGTTGCTGCATTCTTATAGCCTGGTCTAAACAATTGTGATGGGTATGGGGTGTCACAGTGCAAGTGAAAACATGGCGGCTGGTGCCCGCCCTGGGGTAACCCCGCCCTGCGGGAGGAGGGCAGCCTAGAGAAGGAGGAGAATTGAGTCACCAGGTGAGTGAGAGTGGCTAAGATAGCCATCTTGATGTTTGGTTCTTCTTCTTGAGTTTTGTGGAGACTGGGGAAAAAAATTTCCAGTTGGCTGGGGTTCGAGAGGGTTACCTCACTTTATGCAAATACTGAAGAATCCAGGTTTTTGAAGCAGAGCAATTGAGTTGCAATCACTTGCTTAATAAAAAGAATTATTCATTTGGGGGAGACATACCAGGATTCCTTTTAACTTTATATGGTACTTTCCCATTTTGCCTCTAATTAGGCTCATCTGATCTGTGATGAATCTGCTTCCCTTGATTTGGGGACCTGTTTTCAGTGGGATCCAGGATCTCTCCCCTAACACCTCCAATACTGGGAGGAACAAGAAGGGAGATTTGCCCGCAGCGTTTGCCCAAGGCTGCCCACTTGCTATATATAATATGAGCTTCTGGAGGGCAGATATAGGCCCTATGCTCACCTTTGCATCTGTCCCGTATGTGACACAGTGCCTGTCACTTAGCCATGCTAATAAGTGCTTACTGAGCTGCATAAATAAAGCCAATTTCCAGGTAGAAGCAATTCATAGCCAAGGAGTAGCTTAAGGAGAATATAACTTTATTGCAAGTAAGGGAAATGATAATAAGTTTCTTCCTGCAAGAACATTATATATGGCAGTGCTTCTTCTAGTCCTGCCAGCAATATGTTGTAGGGGCTGGATGACCCCACTCCTGTGAAGTCTCAGGTCAGGTCACACTTTGACTTGATCTACTTCAAGTAATGCCCCAATACCTTACACATGTTCCCTTCCCAAGGGGAGCTTGTGCCAAGAAGACCCAGGTGCCATTGCCTTTCTTTGGGAAAGGTACAAAGCTGGCTCTGGTCACCTTCAAGAAGGAGCCATCCCTTCCACGGTGGTCTGATGGAGGCTGGGTTGCGAGGAGCAGGACTGGCCGCCCTCCACCTGCCAGCCTGCAGGCTCAGCCCTCCAATCGGAGCCTGAGGTGATGGGCTGTCCAGAGGACAGCCCACCCTGGCGAACTCCTTGCCTTGGATCAGGAGAAGGCGACAAATGAGACAAAATGAAAAATATAATGATGCAGATTATATTAATCATCCTCCCTTTTTCTGACACGATAAATCTTCTCTTTAAACTCATGGTGGCGATTGCATCATCTCCCTCTCTCCTCGAAACAGCACAGATTAAGATAAAGTGATAGTGCTGTGTCAAAGAGAGCTTTCCTGCCACACTTGGGATACAAAGAGAGAGGTTAATTTATCATCGCTGGGGAGAAC
The DNA here is from genome assembly GCF_036850995.1 of Saccopteryx leptura. NCBI lineage: Eukaryota > Metazoa > Chordata > Mammalia > Chiroptera > Emballonuridae > Saccopteryx > Saccopteryx leptura. Next base: position 29,069,356 of record NC_089506.1, on the reverse strand, counting down.
TGACAGAAGAGAGATATACTACCGAAAGGGGATTTAGCACAGGGCCAAGAAACTTCACACTATTTTTACCATCTGTCACATGCTCTAATAAAGCAGGGCAAAATATGAAGAAAGGAAAAATGAACTATCAAACACTGATGTAATGCAGCCCATAAATCTAATTTAATTACTTTGCATGGAGACAGGTCCTCGAGTCTGTGTGAATATACTGGATTTTCTTGGCAACTTAACAACTAAGTGTTTTAATAACATCACACTATAATTTATTCTGCTTGAAACACAAAACCCCTTTTGTGAGAGTTTCATTTTTGAGAACTGTTAATTTTTTCGGCTAATGTCAAAACTGGCATAAATTCACATGTGAACTTGAAGCCTGACTGTGAAAAAGGCTTAGGTTACTGCATGCCTTTTTATTGTTTGGCACTTTTTCCCCCTTCTGCATGCATTAGAAATAATTGGGCTTTGTTGATGACTTAGGTGAAGAGAGTTGTCTTGCAATTAGTTTTTAATATAATGACAAAGGGTGTGTAAGGGGGAAATCTTTGTAAAATACAAAGCAGTAAGAAAATGCAATAAGGAAAAAAAAAATCCTCATTTTCCAGCAGAAGAGCAAAACCCATAGTGCGGCATTCCTGGAATCAGGCTGTCCCCAAGCTCCTGAGAATTTCACTCTGGAGGATGTAAGATTTCAGGGGAAGAGGGACGCTGGGAATGCAGGTCTGCCCTAGAGGGAGCCACCAAGAGTAGAAAATAAATCAAAAATAAAATTAATATTCATCGGGTGTCTTCCCGAATTTGGATGCAGTTACAGAAATTATTGTTAATAATGAAAGCCATATATCAAAGGTTATAAAATTCATCTGTGCTAGAACACTATTTTTTTAGGCTTTGTTCTGAACCATTAAAGATGACATATTGCATTTGTGTGCCTCTGTGCATAATCAGATACATTTAAGTCTGATTCTAACCTAAACTGGCAATTTTGGCATTGAACTCAAGTTCTTAAATGGGGGCTGTGACACCACCATCCAGAGGAGGTCGACTGAACCCATCCATTCTCCCATGACCTCACTCAGTAGGGCAGGATGGATGCGTAATTAGTTAGATCATCAGTGATTCATGTTGGGAAAATAAAACTCTGAGCCTCTTGACAAATTCAATTGAAATATAATGAGGGATAAAAGATTACAACCCTCCCTCCCTCCCACACACAAAACAAAACTCTATTTCTTCCCTGCCTCAAAACCCCAAGCTCTCACACTAAAAGAAAACCTAAATGTAGAGATATACAGCCTGCTGAAGTTCATTTCTTTATTCCTTCAGCCACACTTAATAAATCCTTACTACGTGGAAACCTCTGTAGTCCACACTTTGGGGCATATGCAATCTGGTAGCAGAGATACATCGGACAGAAGAATGACTAGAGTCCAGTGCAAGCTAAGAAAATTTAACCTGGGGGCAATATCGGTGGAGTTCATGGAGTGGGTGGGCAGATGAGGAGCTGGTCATGGTACGGACTTTGGATAAAACATAGGTGATTCACCTGGAAAATTGTAACTCGTATTAGACCCATCAGGAAATTGACCACAATATTCGTACTGTTGGATATTTATTGACTGCCACTGGTGATTTGGTATATGTTAAATATCTAAACTGATTCAAGGGCCTTGAAGCCAGGAAACTGAGGTGCAAAGTTTTTTCAGAGAAGTGCTTTCAAATAAATTTCTCCTTGTGGCTTTTTTTTTCCCCTCTGAAGTTCATATTCCCCTGTTCAGACTTGGAAAACACTCAATTCTTGTGGTTTCTTGTTCTGTTGAATTTGTGTGGGAGAAAAATGTACAACCTTGAACTCTGAATGAAGCCCAGTGTGGAAAGTAGTGGTTTTCAGCTGTGCTGTTTCAAATGCTCTCACTGGTATTTTTAAAGACTTCCCACATATTCAGTTACTGACCTGAGGCCTGGAAGAATGAACATTAAAAATTAAAAAAAGAAAAAAAAATCAAACTGCCAGTATTTACTTATGAAACGACTTGGTTATATATCCCAGCAATCCAACTGCCTTAAAATTAGTGTACAAATTAAAAGTTTGAAGGGTCTCCTTTTTGACATTTTGATTTCCTCATCTGAAAAATGGGGATATTAATACCTGCCTCCTGGGGTTGTTGTGAAGATGAAATGGGCCCACATACATAAAGCATTGAGCACACCAAAATGATGGCTGCAATTAGTATTTTATGATGATTATTTAGATTTCGCTACCCCTCCCTCGCTTCCTTTTTGCATCCCCACCCGCCCCTCCTCCCCTTCCCCATACACCCCATAAAGTACTCCTTTTTATAGACTTACAGGAATCAACTTCGTTCAGCCTCCCCCTTCTGGCCCGGCTGCAGACTGCAGCCCTGTCGCTTTTCTTTACAGTTACCCTCAAAATAGGCAATGTAGAAGAAAAACATGTTATTGAGGTGGACCCAGGCTGTTTTCTGGAAATGAAAGGAAGCCCTGAGCAGAAACAAAAAGAGCACTAACTCAGTGTGCACTCTGTGGCCAAAGAAGAACTTGCAAAAGAGTCTACGTTTTCAGCAGCCTTAAGTAAGTCTCTCCGATCAAAGGGGTGTGGAGTCGGGGGTTTACCAGGAGTTAAAAAGCCAGTAAAATTTATGGCATTGTCTCCTTTAATCGGTAACTGTTAGCCCAAGTGCTTGACACAAGGTGAACTTGACCTTTCATATAAAACTGTTACAGTTGAACTCTCCATGCTGTTCTGCGGCCCTTCATATTCTTTTAACATGTACCTTGCTTTAACCTTGCTGGTCAAGATGACAGATCATTTACATGAACAGATTATGCGGGACTGCCCTCAGTCTAAACTGGAAGTGCATTAGCACCCGGTGACTTGGGCAGCAGAGTGAGGACCTAAAGAGAAGCCCACACAGCCAACACTCCAATCTAGAAAGAGTGAGTTTTCAAGGAAACACGTTAAAACCACATTGGTCTCTGTTGTGGCACCTAAGAGAGGCTGAGCCAGACTGAATTTTATTTATTTAATTAATTAATTTTATAATTTTTACTGAATTTATTGGGGTGACATTACTTAATAAAATTATATAGGTTTCAGATGCAATCCTATAATATGTCATCTGTATATTGTTGTATTGTGTGTTCACCACCCAAAGTCAAGTCTCCTTCTGTTACTATTGCCACATCAAATTTTAAAAATTTATTTTATACTCTTCCCAGTTGTTTGTTAATCTACGTTTTGTTCATTCATTTAGGTGTCAAGCATGTGGTGCATCCTTATTGTGTGGTGAGCATTAGGGTGGGTGCCAAGAACGAGTAAATTGGCCTTGCTCACAAGGTGCATTCAGTAGAGGGTACCAACACAAACTCCCGTAACTACAATGTGATGTGAAAACCACAATATAGTGGAAGTCTGATCAGAGAGAGGACGAGGTCCCTTGGAGAGGATTGGGGGGGGGAGGTTTCTGAGGGCATCATTTGAGCTGGGGCAGAAAGATGAGTAGCATCTGTTTCAGGTATAGAAGTGGAAGAAATGACATGGAACAACATAGCAAAGATTTAAGAAAGTGATTAGTGTACAGAAAAGTCAAACGGATTGTGATGGCTTAGGGGCCACCATTGTCTGTGAATCACTGTTAGCTAAGGTTACAGAAGGCAGAAGGTAAGTTAAAGAGTCAGTAAATCTCAGATTCCCAGTTGCCTAGACCTTATTCTTCAAATCCCAGGGTCCTAGGAGCAGATAAAAAGGGAGGTTCTGTTGGTTCTGTCTATCACAGAAGTATTAGCTCTAGAAGATCTTGAGAATATTATCTGACTTCCAGAAGGAGACCTGAGGGTTGGTGGCCAAGCTTGGAAGTGTCCCTATGGATGAAGAAGAGTTTGTTTTGATGTACCAGGGGAAGGACTGAAAGTCCCCATTCATGGCTGCTGTATTCCTGCTAACCAGAGCAAAGCTCTTTCTTGTATCATCAAGGTATCTCTAGGTCATAGTCACAACTGACATTTATTGAATGCTCTCTTTGGGTCCCCCACTCTTCTAAGTGCTTTGCTGAATCCTCACAACAAACCGAGAGAATGGATCTATTACCATGTTTGTTTTACCAAGGAAGAAACTGAAGCACAGACAGCTGGGGAACTTGCTCAAGGTCACATGACTAACAAGTGGCAGAGCATCATTATCTAGCCAAGAGAGCGAAACCATCATGACACATTTACAAGCTCGGTGCTCCCTTCTTGTACATCATCTCGTGATAACACAGCATAGGACCTCCATGAAACAGGCATAACCTTCATTTTGCAGAAGAGGACACTGATGCTCAGAAAGATTAAGCTACTGTCAAACAGCCAGTAACTGACAAAGGTAGCATTTAAACGTAGACGTGCCTGACACCAACGCTGATGTCCTTTCCACTCTACCATGCTGAATTTCCAAGAAAGAACCTCGGCTGCCCCTCTTCCTGCCATTCAAAGAGGCAGGCATTGATCATGCATTTCACTGAACAGCCGCTTCCCCCGTGAATGACTACCCAGGAAACCCCTCTCCACTCCCTGCCTGGAACACAAGGCTGATCTTTACTGCCAAGATGGTATATTCTGAACATGATGATTTTTCCCCCCAAGCCTCTTTCCTAATAAGGTGGAGGGAAACTCCATTAGTTGCTGTGGGTGGGAAGGGAATCATAAATACAGAGGTCCCTTATTTTAAAAGAACACTAGAGCCAACCTGAACTAGTTTTTCACCTTAGAGAAGGTGTACTTATCCACAGACTTCTGTTAAGTAGGCAACTCCTAAAACGTGTCTATAGGAAGGTTGAGCAAACATTTTCTATAAATGGCCAGATAGCAAATATTTTAGGCTTTGTGGCGCATATGGTCCTTGTCACAACTGCTAGGTTCTGCATGGTAATGCAAAAGCAGCCACAGGCCATACATAGAAGAATTACCATGACTGTGTTCCAATGGACCCTTATTTATGAATACTGATATGTGAACTTCACATAATTTTCATGTGTCACAAAATATTATTCTTCTCTTGATTTTTTCCAACCACTAAAATCATAAAAACTATTTTTAGTTCACAAGCAGTACAAAAACTTACAGTGGGCTGGGTTTGACCCATGGATCATAGTTTGCACGGGGTTTATAAAATTTTATTATTTGTTTGTTAGGAAATCTAGTGTGTAAATCAAAACACAAGATACATCTCTTGTAAACCATTTAAATACTCATCTATATATTTTTTAAAAACAGTGCTTCATTTAGTTGAGTCCTCTGAATGCCCTTATATCCTAGAGCACACAGAAAGATACAAATCATACTCTGCTGAAGTTAAGTTGACAATTCCCACACGAGAGAGACTGCAGATGAATTTACAGCGCTATTTGGGAGTGCTGACCATTTACCTCCAAGGTTTTGTTCTGAGAAACATTCTGTCTGTGGGGTTCATGACTGTAGAAAAGGGGCTGTCTGGCCGACCTGTAGATTGACTCACAGTATTGCCCTTTGGGTCCAACCCTTTATTCTCATTAAGGACCTCATATTCATTTTCTAGGTTTGTCTACCTTTTCCAATCCAGATTAGAGAGCTGCCATTTCTGGAAGTTGTTAAGTGGTTGGTGTGAGTGTGTCGGGTGTGTGTGGGGGGGACTGCAGCACTTCTTTGGGCCAAGTCAAAGAAGGTATCTCTATTAGCTAAAGGATTTAGGCCTTGATAAAGCTCAAAGAAAAACTGCTATGGGGGGCAGTGTGGCGCACAAGCCCTCTTCAGTCCCCCTCCAGTGCCACTTCCTCCTCTTCACTCTCTCACTTGCCCTGATGGTTGGCGTTTTCTCTGGAATTCACGTGAACAGCGGTCTGGTTTCCACAGCAGTGGTTTTGCTGTCTCAGCATTGACCCCCAGCCCCTCTCATTCTTCTTTTGCCACTGTTTTCTTATTAAAGTAAAGAACAGAGAAGATGAGCTTTCTTGGTCCCTGGTAAAGACTTGACTGAGTCCCGCTGATACAGGTGGGCTGGGTCCAAAGTGTTGAGGGCAGAGACCTGGGGCCCAGTTTAGAGGCGCACCCCTCTACGCTCACACCCTGGAGGGCAGGGCTGGTGCCCCAGAGCACAAAGGGTGTGCTCTGCTGCTCTGGTAATTGGCCTGCTAAACTCTTACTTACCTGCCTTCTACCCGAAGAGAAGACCCATAATTCACCAGACACAGGGAGAACAGGGGCCGCAGGGGCCTGCTCTCCTGGGAATTTTGTCACCTGTCTAGGAAATCCAACCTGTGCTTTCACGTAAACCTCCCCCCTCCTCACCACTAAGGGAGGGCTGGGCGGGAGATTTATCTCAGGTCGGAATTTGGTTTTGTAACTGGAGCTTCTCTTTCTTCTGGGCCCCACTCCTGTCTGTGCCCTAAGGTGGATAGCGCTGAGGGACAGGCAGCTGTGGTCTGGTGCAACAGGACTGAATGACGAAAGAGTCAAGCTCTGGGTACAGACCCAAGGGTGTGGCCAGCGCAGCGTGGGAAGGACGGCTTCCCCTGGCTTCTGTTTTGCACTGTGTCCAGGAGCCATGCATACGCATGGCGGTGCAGGTGTGGGAACGTGAAATTCCCAGATCCCGGCTACCTGTGGGTCACAGCTGAGATGGTTGTAGCAAAAAATAAGGAAGGAAATGTTGACTTTTGTTATACTCCCCCTGCCCTAAGTTCTCTCCTCCTCTGGATGGCCAGGGCCTGCATGCTGCCTTTGTTTCTTCCCACTGCAGGACTCTGCCCAGGCTGATCTCACTTGTAGGAAAGTGAACTCCACCTTTGGGGTATGTTTTAAGAGCTACCAGAAGGCTCCTGTGTCAGTTAGTCAATGCTACAAAGACATAGCATAACCACCACCCAAAACTCAGTGGCTTATAATAACAAGAATTTATCTTCATGACTCTGCAGGTCAGCTGGAGTTGACTGGGGCTGGGTGGGTCTCTGTCAGGCTTTCGCTGGTCTACATGGCTCTGATCCAGGTGTCTCTAACCTTCCTCATGGGACCAGTGGACTAGCCCGGCCATGTTCTTCGTGTGGCAACGCCAAATGTGCAAGAGCACAGTGGAAAGACTCAGACAAAGCAAGTCCCATGGCCAATCCCAAAGTCAAGAGGCTGGGCCACGGGAGCACCCACGGTGGGGAGGGCATGGCAAAGCCTCACCACAGAGACCACCAACAGAGGAAAAGGATGCAGAAGCAGGGCCCAAAGCACCAAAAATATTCCCCCCCCATAAAACTTTTGGCCTGACTTAAAATTCCTGCCATTAAAACAATCCCTTCACGTTAAAATATTGTCTGAATAAGGCCTTATGTATGTGTGTGTGTGTGGGAGGGGATAGGATATTTATGCATTATTTCTTAACTCCTCAGTATCATGAGGCAATTAGCCAATGGACAAAAGGTTCTGAGGGCACGGGGCTCAGGACAGAGACGGTATGCCGGGAAAGTTGGACCGCGAGAGGTGGGGTGGGCTGGAGTCGCCCTGCCCCTTCCCTTTCCAGCCCTTTGTACCTCCCCACCCTCATTTTCACTACGTTAGGAGCGAGCTTCGGAAACTCCTCATCTGCCCAAGGAAACGTTAAATCACTTTGGGTGGCTAGACACTTCCTAGGTTGGAAACATTCAGACAACAGCAGTTAACTCGGTAGGAAACACATCCTCGGCTCCTCAGTGATGTCAGAATGTTTGTCGCTTCTTGTTTCTGTTTGGGCGCATAGAGCACGTGGAGATGGGTGGGCGGCTGAGTGGGCGTGTAGCGGTCTGTGTTTGTATGCGTGTGTGTTGTGTTCATGTTTTTGACAATATGCCTGTCTCAGTCGCACTCAAAAATCTGTCTTCTTAGGCTGGGAACAGAAAGAGGTTTTCATTATTAGACAATATTATCACCAAAAAGCTTTCTTGTTTGAAATGTGACTTAGGAGGATCAGGCCCTTTCCAAATCCACTTAATAGGAGGTTGTGTGTGATTGTATTGTGTAGAGTGTGTTGGGGGTAAAGCATAATTAGAGACGTCTTTCACCTTGCA